>NC_091346.1:10086792-10204292 GCF_038502225.1 Cherax quadricarinatus | reverse complement strand
ACACACACACACACACACACACACATATACAAACACCACACACACACACACCACACACACACACACCACACACACACACCACACACACACACACACACATACACACCCTACACACACACACACACACACCACACACACACCATATGCACACCACACACACACACCACACACACACACCACACACACACACACACCACACACACACACCACACACACACCACACGCACACACACACCACACACACACACCACACACACACCACACACACACCACACACACACCACACACACACACACACACACACACACACACACACACACACACACACCAACACACACACCCACACACACACACCCACACACACCCTCCACCACTTGACACAAACACTTGACACAAACACGTACCCCCCCTCCCCTTACCACCTCTCCCCCTTCCCTAACCACCTCACCTTAGCCACCTACCCCTCCCCCAAACCACCTAACCCCTCTCCAATCCGTCTAACCCCCCCAACTACCTCCCTCCCTCCAATAACCATCCTCCCCCTCCCCCATAACCATCCATCCCCTTTCTCCCTCAAACCATCTAACCCCCTCCCCCAACTATCTCTACCCCTCCAATAACCATCCTCCCCCTCCCCCACAACCATCCATCCCCTCTCCTCCTAACCATCTATTCCCCTCCCCCTAACCACCCGTCACCCCTTCTGTGGAGCAACGGGGTAACCTAGAACCAGGATGAGGACAAGGGGATTCAAGGACGAATCTGGGAGGGAGGAATGGGAGGTAGAGCTCAAAAAAAGGGAGGAAGACTGGGGAAGGAGACTAGATGAGCTGGAAAGGAAGATGGAAGAGAGGTTAGCAGCAGAATGCAGAAGGTGGAAGCAACAGGCCACAGCAGCAGAAATGAAGATAGAGAGATTAGAAGAGGAGCTGAGACATCTGAAACAGCAGAGATAAAGATATTACAGAAGTAGCATCGACAATGGCTACATCAAACACAGACAACAGGTCTGAAGGAAGCATGGAAACTAAACTGTATGCAAAGGTCCTGTCAAACCCACATGGGGCCAAAACAAAGACAGGGAGCACACTAGGACAGAATGAGAGGTTGGAAGACATTGAAGGAACTAGGACATGTGCAAGGACCTTACCAGATACCTGTGGGGGCCACGAACAGGTGAGCAGGAAGGACAAACCATAACTAGGGAAGGGACTGAAGGAAGGAACAGTCCACGGGAAGGAACTAAAACACATCAGAGGATGCAATGGGAGTCACAGTGGGAGGTGGAAAGAGAGAGATCCGTGTTTGTCTATGGGCTAGACGAAGCTAAAGGGGAAACGTATGATGAAAGAAAGCACGAGGAGAAAAAAGCGATTGAAGATATCATGAAGGTGATAGGCGAGGGGGACATGACCCAGGTGGCAAATTTTCGGAGAATTGGGTGGTTCACAAAGAAAAGGAATCGGCCTCTCAAAGTAATTTTCAAGGCAGAATCAACCCGAACCATGATCCTGCAGGAGAGGCAAGCAGGAGTTCCGGAGTGTGTACCTCGATCGAGACAGAACACAGGACAAAAGGAAGATGATGAAAGAGAGAGTTCAAAAACGAAAGGAGAAATGGGAGGAAATGAAAAAGGAGAGCAGAATAACCCAGGATCAAATGGAAGGACAAACGCACCCCCAGAAACACCTGCAGAAGGACTCCAGCCACGACACCCCCAAGGCAACTGAACAATCCAAACCAACCATCACACACCGATCCCTCTGTTTCCACTCCCCACACCACAGTTACAGTATTAGAACAGAAGTTGAAGGTTTGGTACACAAATGCAGAAGGATTAACGAATAAACATGAGGAATGGCAAGAAAGAATCAATGAGAAGTCCCCAGACATCATAGCAGTTACAGAAACAAAACTCACGGAGACAATAACAGATGCAATCTTCCCACCAGGATACCAGATCATGAGGAAAGATAGAAGGGGCAGGGGGGGAGGTGGGGTTGCTCTGCTCGTAAAAAACAGATGGAAATTCGAGAAAATGGAAAGCATAGATGAGACGGGAGAAAGAGACTACATAGCAGGTACACTTCAGTCTGGGGAACACAAAGTGGTCATTGCAGTGATGTATAATCCACCACAGAACTGCAGGAGGCCAAGAGAGGAATATGAAGAGAGCAACAGAGCAATGGTGGACACACTTGCTGAGGTGGCAAGAAGAGCTCACTCCAGCAGAGCAAAGTTGCTGGTTATGGGGGATTTCAACCACAGGGAAATTGACTGGGAAAACCTGGAGCCACATGGGAGTCACGAAACATGGAGAGCCAGGATGTTGGACGTGGTGTTGGAAAACCTCATGCACCAACATGTTAAGGACACTACCAGAGTGAGAGGGGAGGATGAACCAGCAAGATTGGACCTTGTGTTCACCCTAGGCAGCTCAGACATTACCTGGAGTTTACCTGGAGAGAGTTCCGGGGGTCAACGCCCCCGCGGCCCGGTCTGTGACCAGGCCTCCTGGTGGATCAGAGCCTGATCAACCAGGCTGTTGCTGCTGGGTGCACGCAAACCAACGTACGAGCCACAGCCCGGCTGATCCGGAACTGACTTTAGGTGCTTGTCCAGTGCCAGCTTGAAGACTGCCAGGGGTCTGTTGGTAATCCCCCTTATGTGTGCTGGGAGGCAGTTGAACTGTCTCGGGCCCCTGACACTTATTGTATTGAGGACATCAAGTATGAGAGTCCCCTAGGAGCTAGCGACCACGTGGTTCTGTGCTTTGAATACATAGTAGAGCTGCAAATGGAGAGAATAACAGGAGTTGAATGGGAAAAGCCTGACTATAAAAGAGGGGACTACATAGGGTTGAAGAACTTCCTGCGGGAGGTCCAGTGGGACAGAGAACTGGCAGGAAAGCCAGTAAATGAAATGATGGAATATGTAACAACAAAATGCAAGGAGGCAGTGAAAAGGTTTATTCCCAAGGGCAACAGTAACAACGGGAAGACCAGAACGAGCCCCTGGTTTACCCGACGGTGTAAGGAGGCAAAAACAAAATGCAATAGAGAATGGAAAAAGTACAGAAAATAGGGAGATCAGTCGCAGAGCCAGGAATGAGTAAGCACAGGTAAGGAGGGAGGCCCAACGACAGTATGAAAATGATGTAGCATCGAGAATCAAGACTGACCCGAAACTGTTGTATAGCCACATCAGGAGGAAGACAACTTTCAAAGACCAGGTGATCAGATTAAGAGTTTCTTCACCTCCTCCTCAGTTGTTCGTATGTCATCCAACACTTGTTTGTATATTCACTCTTGATGTTCCCTTCTGTGCTGTCTTCCCACAGCCCTTCCTGTCTCTACTGTAAAAACTTCCTTAAATCTCCTGTTCAGCTCCTCACATACCTCCTGATCATTTCTTGTGAGTTCTCCACCTTCTGTCCTTAAGTGACCTTGACACCTCAAAGGCGATGGGACCGGACAACATCTCCCCATGGGTCCTTAGAGAAGGAGCAGAGATGCTGTGCATGCCTCTAACAACAATCTTCAACACATCCCTTGAAACTGGGCAACTACCTGAGAAATGGAAGACAGCTAATGTAGTCCCCATATTTAAGAAAGGAAACAGAAAAAAGGCACTAAACTACAGACCTGTGTCTCTGACATGTATTGTGTGCAAAGTCATGGAGAAGATTATCAGGAGGAGAGTGGTCGAACACCTGGAAAGGAACAAGATTATAAATGAAAACCAGCATGGGTTCATGGAAGGCAAATCTTGTATAACAAACCTCCTGGAGTTTTATGACAAGGTAACAGAAGTAAGACACGAGAGAGAGGGGTGGGTAGATTGCATTTTCCTAGACTGCAGGAAGGCCTTTGACACAGTTCTCCACAAGAGATTGGTGGAGAAGCTGGAGGATCAGGCGCATGTAAAAGGGAGGGCACTGCAATGGATAAGGGAATACCTGACAGGGAGGCAGCAACGAGTCATGGTACGTGAAGAGGTATCACAGTGGGCGCCTGTTACGAGCGGGGTCCCACAGGGGTCAGTTCTAGGACCAGTGCTATTTTTGATATATGTGAACGAAATGATGGAAGGAATAGACTCTGAAGTGTCCCTGTTCGCAGATGACGTGAAGTTGATGAGAAGAATTAAATCGGACGAGGATGAGGCAGGACTGCAAAGAGACCTGGACAGGCTGGACATGTGGTCCAGTAACTGGCTTCTCGAATTCAATCCAGCCAAATGCAAAGTCATGAAGATTGGGGAGGGGCAAAGAAGACCGCAGACAGAGTATAGGCTAGGTGGACAAAGACTACAGACCTCACTCAGGGAGAAAGGCCTTGGGGTGACCATAACACCGAGCACATCACCGGAGGCACCCATCAACCAAATAACCGCTGCAGCATACAGGCGCCTGGCAAACCTGACAATAGCGTTCCGATACCTTAAGGAATCGTTCAAGACACTGTACACTGTGTATGTTAGGCCCATACTTGAGTATGCAGCACCAGTCTGGAACCCACACCTGGTCAAGCACGTCAAGAAGTTAGAGAAAGTACAAAGGTTTGCAACAAGGCTAGTCCCAGAGCTCAAGGGAATGTCGTACGAGGAAAGGTTAAGGGAAATCGGACTGACGAAACTGGAGGACAGAAGGGTCAGGGGAGACATGATAACGACATACAAGATACTGCGGGGAAGAGACAAGGTGGACAGAGATAGGATGTTCCAGAGAGGGGACACAGGGACAAGGGGTCACAACTGGAAGCTGAAGACTCAGACGAGTCACAGGGACGTTAGGAAGTATTTCTTCAGTCATAGAGTTGTCAGCAAGTGGAATAGCCTAGCAAGTGAAGTAGTGGAGGCAGGAACCATACATAGTTTTAAGAAGAGGTATGACAAAGCTCAGGAAGCAGGGAGAGAGAGAGGACCCAGTAGCGATCAGTGAAGAGGCGGGGCCAGGAGCTGAGTCTCGACCCCTGCAACCACAATTAGGTGAGTACAATTAGGTGAGTACACACACACACACACACACACTGGGGAGCGTGCGAGCACATTCAAGATAACGACGCTGACTAATAAGAAGAGACGACAACCAGATATAAGCTCATAAAACAACATGGAAACATAGTTAAAGATTTCCTAGCTCCTGGAACGCACACACACACACACACCCACAGTCACACGAATAGTGAATAATGACACTATATGTGCCATTTGTCATCTTATTCTTGAAGTACGCAGCACCACTGTGGAACCCCCTGCTGAATGAGAATACTGTGGTAGGTGCTGTGAGACACAAAAAGGTTAATACTGAAGATATTAGATTACAGAAGATCCAGATATGACATGATCATGACATTCATAATACTGAGAACTGACAGAGACAGTGAGGCGGGAAACAGGAACACTGGGGCACGGCTGGAAGCCGAAGATACAGATGAGTGACAAGTAAAGGATCCGCAAAGGTCGCAAGCAGGATCGGCACGAAGGTCACAACCAGGGGGCACGAAGGTCCCAAGAAGAATTGGCGCATAGGTCACAAGCAGGATTGGCGCAAAGGTCACAACCAGGGGCGGCACAAAGGCACAAAGGTAAAAGCCATGGGCGGCACAAAGGTCACAAGCAGGAGGGGAACAAAGGTCACAACCAGGGGCGGCACAAAGTTCACAAGCAAGAGCGGCACAAAGGTCACAAGCAAGAGCGACACAAAGGTCACATACAAGGGAGGCACAAAAGTCACAAGCAGGTGTTGCACAAAGGTCACATGTAGGATCGGCACAAAGGTCACCACCCCGGTGGCACAAAGGGACAATTAGAAAGAAGCTGCAGCACCTCTAAGACTCCCTCAGTCCCTTATATAACAAGAGTAAAAATAATTACAGCAGTAATAATAACAGTACTTCACAACAGGTCTCCTAGCATCCCCTCCAGCAGGTCTCCTAGCATCCCTTCCAGCAGATCTCCTAGCATCCCTTCCAGCAGGTCTCCTAGCATCCCTTCCAGCAGGTCTCCTAGCATCCCTTCCAGCAGGTCTCCTAGCATCCCCTCGAGCAGGTCTCCTAGCATCCCTTCCAGCAGGTCTCCTAGCATCCCTTCCAGCAGGTCTCCTAGCATCCCCTCCAGCAGGTCTCCTAGCATCCCTTCCAGCAGGTCTCCTAGCATCCCCTCCAGCAGGTCTCCTAGCATCCCTTCCACCAGGTCTCCTAGCATCCCCTCCAGCAGGTCTCCTAGCATCCCTTCCAGCAGGTCTCCTAGCATCCCTTCCAGCAGGTCTCCTAGCATCCCTTCCAGCAGGTCTCCTAGCATCCCCTCCAGCAGGTCTCCTAGCATCCCTTCCAGCAGGTCTCCTAGCATCCCCTCCAGCAGGTCTCCTAGCATCCCCTCCAGTAGGTCTCCTAGCATCCCTTCCAGCAGGTCTCCTAGCATCATTTCCAGCAGGTCTCCTAGCATCCCTTCCAGCAGGTCTCCTAGCATCCCTTCCAGCAGGTCTCCTAGCATCAATTCCAGCAGGTCTCCTAGCATCCCTTCCAGCAGGTCTCCTAGCATCCCTTCCAGTAGGTCTCCTAGCATCCCCTCCAGCAGGTCTCCTAGCATCCCTTCCAGCAGGTCTCCTAGCATCCCCTCCAGCAGGTCTCCTAGCATCCCCTCCAGCAGGTCTCCTAGCATCCCCTCCAGCAGGTCTCCTAGCATCCCCTCCAGCAGGTCTCCTAGCATCCCCTCCAGCAGGTCTCCTAGCATCCCTTCCAGCAGGTCTCCTAGCATCATTTCCAGCAGGTCTCCTAGCATCCCTTCCAGCAGGTCTCCTAGCATCCCTTTCAACAGGTCTCCTAGCATCCCTTCCAGCAGGTCTCCTAGCATCCCTTCCAGCAGGTCTCCTAGCATCATTTCCAGCAGGTTTCCTAGCATCCCTTCCAGCAGGTCTCCTAGCATCCTTTCCAGCAGGTCTCCTAGCATCCCTTTCAACAGGTCTCCTAGCATCCCTTCCAGCAGGTCTCCTAGCATCCCTTCCAGCAGATCTCATAGCATCCCTTCCAGCAGGTTTCATAGTATCCCTTCCAGCAGATCTCCTAGCATCCCTTCCAGCAGGTCTCCTAGCATCCCTTCCAGCAGATCTAGCATCCCTTCCAATAGGTCTCCTAGCATTCCTTCCAGCAGGTCTCTTAGCATGCCTTCCAACAGGTCTCCTAGCATCCCTTCCAGCAGGTCTCCTAGCATCCCTTCCAGCAGGTCTCCTAGCATCCCTTCCAACAGATCTCTTAGCACCCCTTCCAGCCGGTCTCCTAGTATCCCTTCCAGCAGGTCTCCTAGCATCCCTTCCAGCAGGTCTCCTAGCATCCCTTCCAGCAGGTCTCCTAGCATCCCTTCCAGCAGGTCTCCTAGCATCCCATCCAGCAGATCTCCGAGCATCCCTTCCAAGAGGTCTCTTAGCATCGCTTCCAGCAGGTCTCCTAGTATCCCTTCCAGCAGATCTCCTAGCATCCCATCCAGCAGATCTCCGAGCATTCCTTCCAACAGGTCTCCTAGCATCGCTTCCAGCAGGTCTCCTAGTATCCCTTCCAGCAGATCTAGCATCCCATCCAGCAGATCTCCTAGCAACCCTTCCAGCAGGTCTCCTAGCATCCCTTCCAGCAGGTCTCCTATCATCCCTTCCGGAAGGTTTCCTAGCATCCCTTCCAGCAGGTCTCCTAGCATCCCTTTTGGAAGGTCTCCTAGCATCTGTTCCAGCAGGTCTCCTAGCATCCCTTCCGGAAGGTCTCCTAGCATCCCTTCCAGCAGGTCTCTTAGCATCCTTTCTGGCAGGTCTCCTAGCATCCCTTGCAGCAGGTCTCCTAGCATCCCTTCCGGAAGGTCTCCTAGCATCCCTTCCAGCAGGTCTCCTAGCATCCCTTCCGGCAGGTCTCCTAGCATCCCTTCCAGCAGGTCTCCTAGCATTCCTTCCGGAAGGTCTCCTAGTATTCCTTCCAGCAGGTCTCCTAGCATCCCTTCCGGCAGGTCTTCTAGCATCCCTTCCAGCAGGTCTCCTAGCATCCCTTCCAGCAGGTCTCCTAGCATCCCTTCCGGCAGGTCTCCTAGCATCCCTTCCAGCAGGTCTCCTAGCATCCTTTCCGGAAGGTCTTCTAGCATTCCTTCCGGCAGGTCTCATAGCATCCCTTCCAGCAGGTCTCTTAGCATCCTTTCCGGAACGTCTCCTAGCATTCCTTACAGTCACGTAGTTAACCCTGACTCCCTTCCCATGCGGCGCAGAAATTTCGGCGACTCCCTTGGTCTGTGGTAAATTTGAAAATAAGCTTTTGTGTCACAGTGATCAGGAAGGTGGAACGAGCTGGACAATGCATAAAGAATTAATCTGACAGGGCTCACCCAGCAATGATGGAGGACAACTGAGAGGTGAGGCCAGGAGCTGAGACTCGACCCTTGCAACCACATATAAGTAATTGCACACCACTCACACACACACACACACACACACACACACACACACACACACACACACACACACACACACACACACACACACACACACACACACACACACACACACACACACACACACACACACACATACATGCATCAAGCGAAAATCTATTGAAACCATTCACAAGCCGTTATGAGGCTGGACCTCCAGCAGTGAATCGACCTCAGTAACCATAAACAGGTGAAAATACGTGAACAAGATGGGATAAATGTGGTGCGGTGGTGGTTATCGAAGTGTTGACGATGATTTTGGTAGTGGTGGTGTGGCAGTAAATATGGTGCACTACTTATCTTCAGATCCTGGATTCTAGTTTTGGTGCAAGAGTTCGGGGTGGTGATGGAGTGAAGAATGGATGAATGGTCGTGGTATGGGGTGGGATGTCCATGAGGTGGAGAAGTTTCCTGCATGTTGGAATGGTGAAAAGAAGGGAAGGGGGAGGGGAGGGTAAGTTAGTGTTGGCGGTGGCTATCGTATGGAGAGTGCAACAATGATGGGTTTTGCATGAGGGTTGGTAACACTAGTGGTGTTGGTGAGACGGTATGGTAGTTGTGTTATGAAAGATGTTATTGCTTGTGGTTGTGTTAAGGGAGATTATTGTAGTGATGGAGGTGGTTGGTCTCTTTAAGAGATAGTAGTGGCGGGGATTATCGTATATTATATTGTAGTGTAGTGGATGTGGCAGAAAGAGGTACAGGAAGAGATAATAATTATCAATGGTTCTGGGCTTTTTATGAGAAGTACGGGTCGTATTGGTTGTTATGATGGTGTATGTTAGTTGGTAGAAAACTTAGGAACAGAGAAAGAGGTAGTTGTGGCGTAAATGTTGTAAGTGTTAAGCAAGAAGTAGGTGTGTCGTTGTTGTTGGTGTTGCTGGATGGTGATGATAGTGGAAGTATTGTAGCTGGTCGTGCAGGGACTGGAGTCCTGATGGGGTGTTAATGGTGCAGATGGTAGAGTTGGTGAAACTGACGGTGAAGGAAATATAGATGATGGTGCTAGTGTTGCTTGTGGTGGTGACAGTGCTGGCAAAGATATTAATGGTGAAAGTGGGAATTCAGAGATTCGTTGCAGCATTTGTCGTTGTGGTGCGAGAGGAGGAGGGGTGAGTGGCAGGTGATGGATGTAGAGTTGGTGGGAGTGGTGGTGGGGTTAAGGCTTGTCGTTGTGGTGGTTGTAGTGGTTGTGTTAGTAATGTTAGCAGCAGTAATGGTAGTTGGGTAACAATAGTGACAATTGGGTTATAGAAGGGGTGACTTGGGTGAGAGTGGAGGCGACGGTGATATAGTAGTGGTAAGTAATGGGTGTGATGGTGGTGAGCTGATATTAATGGTGGTGGTAGTGATGGTGGTGGTAGTGGATGGATAGCGTTATGTGTGGGTGGTGGGTTATAGTGCTAGTAATGGGTGGTAGTGCTGGTGATGGATGGTGGTGGTGGTAGTGGATGGATGGCGTTGTGTAGGTGGTGGGTTATAGTACTAGTAAAAGGTGATAGTGCTGATGATGGATGGTGGTGGTGGTGGTGGTGTTGGTGCTAGTGCTGGTGGTGGTTGGCTGGTGTTAGATGTGGGTGATAGTACTAGTAATGGGTGGTAGTGGTGGTGATAGGTGGTAGTGGTGATGATGGTAGTGCTGGTGGTGGTTGGCTGGTGTTAGGTGTGGGTGGTGGGTGATAGTACTAGTAACGGGTGGTAGTGGTGGTGATGGATGTTGGTGGAAGTGATGGATGATAATGGTGGTGGATAGGTGTGCAAGGGCCTGGACCAGCAGCTCAGTCTCGTGGAGAGCGGAGAGGAGAGAGGACGGTCGCTGTTGCTCTCCCAGGCATTCTGGCACTGGCACTCTCACCAGCATAAGACATGTGGACGCGCAAAGACAACAGAGAGTCACTCATCCACCACGACTTCTCTGACAAAGATTAACTCGCAGGCCTCCAACAACTGCTGAAAAAAAATTCTTGTTTTTTTAGATAACAAGCGAAAGATAAAGTTAGTGTTTGGTGATAATGGTTAGTGAATCTTCAGAACACAGTTCAGGTTTTTGAGGAGAATCCGGAACGTTTCTGCCCCAGCCAGCCAACTCTTGTGTTTTTTTTTTTAACTTCGATAATATACCACTACGAAGATACTGACTTGTTGAATTATTGGACGAAGTAGTTCTGATGACGCTCCCGAGACCATCAAAACTATCAATGTTTAATTTTTGACCCCTGTTCGTCGCATACCTCTACCATCATGGATAACGAGACTCTGGCAAACTTTAGCACCAACGAGTCTGAGAACGATTTCTTGCTGAACAAGACCTGTGGGAGCGGCATCGCTGCAGACTTTCTCAATGTGAGCAACTTGTACCCTCTGGATCTGGCAATGCCGCTCTATGGATACGCTATGCCAGTGTTGTTGATTGTAACGACTGTTGCGAACACTATCATCGTTGCCGTCTTGTGGCAACACCACATGCGTTCCCCAACTAACGCTGTGCTCATGGCTATGGCGCTCTCAGACATGCTCACTGTGCTCTTCCCGGAACCCGTCTTCTTCTACATGTACACACTAAGCAATCATGCTAAGCCCCTCTATCCCCAAGCCGCTTGCTATGCCTGGGGCTTTCTACACGAAGACATCCCCAACTTGTTTCACACAGCATCCATCTGGTTGACGGTGGCCCTGGCTGTACAGCGGTACATTTATGTGTGTCACCCTCCTCTGGCCCGCACCTGGTGTACACTTCCCCGCGTCATCAATGCTATCATCTGGATCTTCATCTTCGCCACCATTCACCAGGCGCCCAGATTCTTCGACACCGTGTATGACTCCGTGGAAGTTAAATGGCAAGGCGAGTGTGTATTTGTATGTAGCGAGAGGTTCAGCGACTGGGTGACCCAAATTACTCCCAACATTTACTTTCCAATATACTTCTGGTTCCGGGTGGTGTTCGTGCATCTGGGTCCCTGCACATTGCTGGTAGTGCTCAACCTTCTCCTCTTCAGGGCCATGAAAGAAGCACAGAAGCGCAGGAAGAAACTTTTAAATGACAAGAACTCGAACAGGGAATGCAAGAAACTGAGGGATTCCAACTGCACCACACTGATGCTGATCGCTGTTGTGTCCGTCTTCCTGGTGACTGAGATTCCACTTGCCATTATCACTCTCTTACACATCATCTCTAATATGGGAGTCGAGCTTTTCTCAAAGGATTCGTACTACATGCTTATGTATTTCTTCATCGTCTCTAATTCCTTCATTATATTTTCCTACCCCATAAATTTTGCAATATATTGCGGAATGTCGCGACAGTTTCGAGAGACGTTCCATGATCTTTTCATTCGTGGACACGGCACGCCACGAAGGAAAGACTCGGCGCGCTACTCGACGACCAACGGTCGATCAAGAACCTGCCGCTCTAGCACTTCGGAGACCGTCATATGAGGACGGGAGGTACCAGGTGAAGGCACGGACATACTTCGCCCTTCAGCTGGTTCCCATCTCTCACCCATGTTGTCGAAACAAATTTCTCTCAACAATAGTACCCGTAGTTCTATCGCAAATGTCTTCGATCCGTTATCCGAGAAGTCACCAATATTGCCACAGAAGAACAAACAAGGTGCAGCCACGAATGCAGGATTAACGCACAATTTCATGAAGGATAATTATTGTCCTCACGAGATCTCAGAGGTTACATGTGTAGCAGAGGCGTCATTATCAGAAAATACTATACTAGGCAGTAAGGAAGAGGACTTGTTGCTGGCAAAAACAAGTAAGGTGGAGAGTCGTCACAGACCTGCCTTAGGCCTCAGGGTTCACTTTGAAAGTTCGGCTATGACTGGCAGCGGTACACAGAGCACAAACAGTGACGACAACAATACTGCAGTGTTTAATGAAACCGTCCTGTGAAGATCATGTTATGCTTATCATAACCATAACATCACCAAGTTACAGGTACGCTCCTCATGGTGAGGAATTATCTTCCATTTCCAGTTATATGTATTAAACAACATGAGCGTGATGGCAAGTATAAAAGTTAGCACATTCTACTGTAAGAACTTTTTTTAAGCAGTACAAAATGGGCTTTTGTTCAAATTTAAAAATTTAAATCCATTTCAACATATTAAAATTAAAAGCTCATTTGTTTAGGATTCATTGAGCGTTCAG
Source organism: Cherax quadricarinatus (assembly GCF_038502225.1). Classification (NCBI taxonomy): domain Eukaryota; kingdom Metazoa; phylum Arthropoda; class Malacostraca; order Decapoda; family Parastacidae; genus Cherax; species Cherax quadricarinatus. The sequence goes on along the minus strand of NC_091346.1, from coordinate 10,191,671 downwards.
TCACCCGAGTATAAATAATGAAAATTCCAAAAAACATTTAGAAAAGCTAAATAATAGCTTTAAAAGGCCTTCATCAGACAAAATAAAGTCACGTAGTTATTTTACATTATCTATAATTACAAACAACTTAAAAATTTTCACACCATCAAGATCACTAGGAAGATGAGCACAGCCACAGTGTAACACAAGTTCCCAGTTGCTCTCATAATCCTCATTAATTCACTTAAGGTATAATGAAGATAGAATGAGTTTCAATGAGACACTCAACGTACACTGTGATTAACGTGAGTGTGTAATTAGATTAAAAATAAGGAAGGTTAAGAGGGAAGCATAGAGTCTTCAGTGATACCATCTCTGGATTATATAGGGAGAATTTTTGTATCATGGGTTGAATATTAGGATGGACGAACGAAAGAGCCATTGTGATCAATATCAGTTTCAGTGGAACAAAAACAAGAGGACACATCCACTTTAGTGGAATGAACGATAGTTTACGGAGGACGAATATTAGTGTCAGAAAACACAAGTAGCAACTCCGGCTGGAAGAATAACAATCTCGTGAGTATAGGCAATGGTATATCATATTTTTAGTGAGATAAAAGCAATTTCAGTGGGACAAACAATAGTTTCAGTGGGACTAACAATAGTTTCAGTGGGACTAACAATAGTTTCAGTAGGACTAACAATAGTTTCAGTGGGACTAACAATAGTTTCAGTGGGACTAACAATAGTTTCAGTAGGACTAACAATAGTTTCAGTGGGACTAACAATAGTTTCAGTGGGATTAACAATAGTTTCAGTGGGACAAACAATAGTTTCAGTGGGACGAACAATAGCTTCAGTGGGACAAACAATAGTTTCAGTGGGACAAACAATAGTTTCAGTTGGACGAACAATAGTTTCGGCAGAACTAACAATAGTTTCAGTGGGACTAACAACAGTTTCAGTGGGACTAACAATAGCTACAGTGGGACGAACGATTGTTTCAGTGGGACGAGCGATTGTTTCGCTAGCACTAGAAATATTTCCAGTGAGACGAACGACAGTTTTAGTGGGATGACCATACACAGGGCTCCTCTTTTTTATCAATATATTTACTCCACTTCTACTACTACTACTACTACTACTACTACTACTACTACTACTACTACTACTACTACTACTTCTACTTCTACTACTATCACTACTACTTCCACTTCCAGCATTACTTCTACAATTACTTCTCCATTTCCTTCTTTCTTCCTCCCTCTCTTTGACCCGTTCTTGTCCCCCTCTCTCGTTCATATACCGGCTCCCTCATCTTCGTGTGTTTTTGTGATTTGTAAATAATCCAAGTTAGACCGAAACATCGCTTTAAGCTTCTCTCTCCTGTGTGAGGGTTATTTGTGTATTGTTCCAGTCATGGTATTGTGCCTTGTCGTTTCTGGACGAACGATAGTTTCAATGTGCCAGCAAAATTGAGTTACCGACCTCTTAATTATCACATTGCGGGAGACAGTATTACATTTTCACTCGTTGAAGTTAAAGATTATTTCTAAATCTATAATATTCTTCCTCAAAAATTATTTGTAATATATTATGCCTTTTACATCACCGTTATATACAAATCCCTAAATAACAAGCACAATGCCACAAAAATCCTCTTCTTATCATTTCTTGTCAAGGGTTCGCCTTTAATATGCATTAAAGCCTGTCTACTACACTAGTGTCATCAAGGATCTATACCACCTCTTGAACACAAGTGAAGAATATTTTAATACATAAAATAGAGCTTAAAGTAAGCTGTCAGTGTATTTACACTTGGAAACATATAACTCTCTGGTTCAAGCTCACTGCATTATATTGTTAAACCTCCTTCCAGTCCTCCCACTGCAACACGACACACCCCTCCTTCCAGTCCTCCCACTACAACACTACACACCACTCCTTCCAGTCCTCCCACTACAACATGGCACACCACTCCTTCCAGTCCACCCACTACAACACTACACACCACTCCTTCCAGTCCTCCCACTACAACATGGCGCACCACTCCTTCCAGTCCTCCCACTGCAACATGGCGCACCACTCCTTCCAGTCCTCCCACTACAACATGGCGCACCACTCCTTCCAGTCCTCCCACTACAACACTACACACCACTCCTTCCAGTCCTCCCACTACAACATGGCACACCACTCCTTCCAGTCCTCCCACTACAACACTACACACCACTCCTTCCAGTCCTCCCACTGCAACACGGCACACCACTACTTCTAGTCCTCTCACTGCAACACGACACACCACTCCTTCCAGTCCTCCCACTACAACATGGCACACCACTCCTTCCAGTCCTCCCACTACAACACTACACACCACTCCTTCCAGTCCTCCCACTACAACATGGCGCACCACTCCTTCCAGTCCTCCCACTGCAACATGGCGCACCACTCCTTCCAGTCCTCCCACTACAACATGGCGCACCACTCCTTCCAGTCCTCCCACTACAACACTACACACCACTCCTTCCAGTCCTCCCACTACAACACTACACACCACTCCTTCCAGTCCTCCCACTACAACACTACACACCACTCCTTCCAGTCCTCCCACTGCAACATCGCACACCACACCTTCCAGTCCTCCCACTGCAACATCGCACGCCACTCCTTCCAGTCCTCCCACTGCAACATGGCACACCACTCCCTCCAGTCCTCCCACTGCAACACGACACACCACTCCTTGCAGTCCTCCCACTACAACACGACACACCACTCCTTCCAGTCCTCCCACTACAACACGACACACCACTCCTTCCAGTCCTCCCACTACAACACTACACACCACTCCTTCCAGTCCTCCCACTGCAACATGGCGCACCACTCCTTCCAGTCCTCCCACTACAACACTACACACCCCTCCTTCCAGTCCTCCCACTACAACACTACACACCACTCCTTCCAGTCCTCCCACTGCAACATGGCACACCACTCCTTCCAATCCTCCCACTACAACACGACACACCCCTCCTTCCAGTCCTCCCACTACAACACTACACACCACTCCTTCCAGTCCTCCCACTGCAACACGGCACACCACTACTTCTAGTCCTCTCACTGCAACACGGCACACCAATCCTTTCAGTCCTCCCACTACAACACGACACACCACTCCTTCCAGTCCTCCCACTACAACACAGCACACCACTCCTTCCAGTCCTCCCACTACAACACTACACACCACTCCTTCCAGTCCTCCCACTACAACATGGCACACCACTCCTTCCAGTCCTCCCACTACAACACTACACACCACTCCTTCCAGTCCTCCCACTGCAACATGGCACACCACTCCTTCCAGTCCTCCCACTACAACACGACACAACGCTCCATCCAGTCCTCCCACTACAACACTACACACCACTCCTTCCAGTCCTCCCACTGCAACATGGCACACCACTCCTTCCAGTCCTCCCACTACAACACGACACAACGCTCCATCCAGTCCTCCCACTACAACACTACACACCACTCCTTCCAGTCCTCTCACTGCAACATGGCACACCACTCCTTTCAGTCCTCTCACTACAACACTACACACCACTCCTTCCAGTCCTCCCACTACAACACTACACACCACTCCTTCCAGTCCTCTCACTGCAACACGACACACCACTCCTTCCAGTCCTCCCACTACAACACGGCACACCACTCCTTCCAGTCCTCCCACTACAACACTACACACCACTCCTTCAAGTCCTCCCACTGCAACATGGCACGCCACTCCTTCCAGTCCTCCCACTACAACACGGCACACCACTCCTTCCAGTCCTCCCACTACAACACTACACACCACTCCTTCAAGTCCTCCCACTACAACACTACACACCACTCCTTCAAGTCCTCCCACTACAACATGGCACACCACTCCTTTCAGTCCTCTCACTACAACACGACACACCACTCCTTCCAGTCCTCCCACTACAACACGGCACACCACTCCTTCCAGTCCTCCCACTACAACACTACACACCACTCCTTCAAGTCCTCCCACTACAACACTACACACCACTCCTTCAAGTCCTCCCACTACAACATGGCACACCACTCCTTTCAGTCCTCCCACTACAACACGGCACACCACTCCTTCCAGTCCTCCCACTACAACACTACACACCACTCCTTCAAGTCCTCCCACTGCAACATGGCACGCCACTCCTTCCAGTCCTCCCACTACAACACGGCACACCACTCCTTCCAGTCCTCCCACTACAACACTACACACCACTCCTTCAAGTCCTCCCACTACAACACTACACACCACTCCCTCCAGTCCTCCCACTGCAACACGACACACCACTCCTTGCAGTCCTCCCACTACAACACGACACACCACTCCTTCCAGTCCTCCCACTGCAATATGGCAGACCACTCCTTCCAGTCCTCCCACTGCAACATCGCACACCACACCTTCCAGTCCTCTCACTGCAACATCGCACGCCACTCCTTCCAGTCCTCCCACTGCAACATGGCACACCACTCCCTCCAGTCCTCTCACTGCAACACGGTACACCACTCCTTCCAGTCCTCTCACTGCAACACGACACACCACTCCTTCCAGTCCTCCCACTGCAACACGACACACCACTCCTTCCAGTTCTTTCACCACAACATGGCACACCACTCCTTCCAGTCCTCCCTCTGCAGCATCGCACGCCACTCCTTCCAGTCCTCCCATTGCAACATGGCACACCACTCCTTCCAGTCCTCTCACTACAACAAGACACACCACTCCTTCCAGTCCTCCCACTGCAACACGACACACCACACCTTCCAGTCCTCCCTCTGCAGCATCGCACGCCACTCCTTCCAGTCCTCCCATTGCAACATGGCACACCACTCCTTACAGTCTTCCCATTGCAACACGACACACCAGCTAGGCTCCACATAATGCATACATTGCAACACGACACACCAGCTAGGCTCCACATAATGCATACATTGCAACACGACACACCAGCTAGGCTCCACATAATGCAGACATTGCAACACGTCACACCAGCTAGGCTCCACATAATGCAGACATTGCAACACGACACACCAGCTAGGCTCCACATAATGCATACATTGCAACACGACACACCAGCTAGGCTCCACATAATGCATACATTGCAACACGACACACCAGCTAGGCTCCACATAATGCATACATTGCAACACGACACACCAGCTAGGCTCCACATAATGCATACATTGCAACACGACACACCAGCTAGGCTCCACATAATGCAGACATTGCAACACGACACACCAGCTAGGCTCCACATAATGCATACATTGCAACACGACACACCAGCTAGGCTCCACATAATGCAGACATTGCAACACGACACACCAGCTAGGCTCCACATAATGCAGACATTGCAACACGACACACCAGCTAGGCTCCACATAATGCAGACATTGCAACACGACACACCAGCTAGGCTCCACATAATGCATACATTGCAACATACAATATGAATATATGTATTTTTCCATATGAAGAAAATAAATCTTAAAATCATTAACAAAAACCACTTTCAATTTTAAGTTTTATATTATTAAATGTATTTTGCAAAAATTCCTCATCTTACAAGAATTATACAGAATTTTATTACACTTTTGATTATATTTATTTTATTAAATGTCAAAGATCTGCAAATATATAAATAATCTTACAAATTAACAAAAAATATATTAAACTCTCCACTTATACTCTGTACCTTTTATACAATATAATTTCTTTAGTTATTTTTCTAATACCTTTCTATCTGACGCTTTTCTTTGATATTTTGCAACTTACTCTCAATGTGCATGCAACATTGAGTCATATCACCAATAATAAATATACATCTCGGATAGTTATATGCTCATTCAAGTATCAACTAAGTATATTTTATTTAATTTACGAAGATTCCAACTAATTTACAAATTAATTATTTGCCAAAAATCAAAATCTAGAATAGCTTCAGGGGTGAACAAGAATTTCGTTAAGTATGACTAACGACAGATTCATTGAAAACAGGAGTTTCAAAAGGCACAGAGAATAAGAATTTGTACAAATGATATGACTAACGATCCTAGTGGGACGAACAAGAGTTTCCCCTCGAAAAATACTTCTTTCAGTGGAAAACGAATATTTAGAGACGAACCATACCAAGAGTGGGGTTAGAACCCGCGATCAGAGAGTCATAAAAGTCCAGACCGACGCGTTAGCCATTTGCAGACGACTATGAATTACAGATCAATAAGCAATAGTTTTTGGTGAAGCAAAATGTTGTAAATGAACTTACAAGACTCTAGGTGGGACAACCTGGTATTTCAGTGAAGCGAACAATATTTACAGATAGATCAGTTAGACTTTCAGTGAAATTAAGAAAAAGATCAGTATTCTCTAGTAACTTCACAGTCACCACGAATCCTTACACCTATAATTAAACTATGTTAGAAATTATGTAGATTTGCTCATACTAAACGTAAAGTCAAAATAATGGTTCACTTGAATTAGATGCATAAGTTATAAAAGATTCAAAAGGAACATTATTAATATTATTAATTTATTACATAAAAACATTTTTAAATAAAAATGGTAAATTGGCACCAGCACAGTTCGTTGATGATCCATACGTTATTCTATGTGAAATAGATTATTGCTGAAAGTTTTAAGCCATTGATGATTCTCACGTTACTGAAGCAAAACTATTATTCGATATTCATCCACAAAATAAACAATGTTCTGTTGAAATGCGAATCTTCCTCTAAGTAAAATGCATAAATGCTGAAAGATTGTGGTATATCGAAGGAGGAATTCTTAAGTATCCCCTATAGAGGGATAGCTACGTAAACGATCCGAGTGAGGTATCCCCCATATCTCATAACTCAGGATTCTTGAACAGGATCTGCACACAAGAGGTGCAGAATTTGTACCTGAAACCCATAAAAAGGCAGATAAGATGCAGCTTAACACTCTTAAGAGACCGAGAAGACATCTGCCCACACCCACAGGAGGTCCAGCTGCTGCACATCAAAATTTTGAAAATATCCAAGAGATTTTGTTCAGAACATTCAAGAAGTGTAACATCTAACCTTTAGTTCAACAGCCACAAAAAATGTATGAGTTGTAGATTTTTACCATATGAGGAACAAACAAACTATAAAAAGGGTTATTTTATATTTTATATTTTATTATTATTATTATTATTATTATTATTATTATTATTATTATTATTATTATTATTATAATTATTATTATTATTATTATTATTATTATTATTATTATTGCTGTTGGTGCTCTTGTTGTTGCTGTTAACTCATCAGTTATCTCTCACTCACACAGGGTGACCCTGACCCCCCCCCAAAAAAAAAAGAGAAAACACATACTCTGTCATTTATTCAGTTACTGTCTTTCCTCAAAGTTCAGATGATGATCCTAAACACAGCATTCTTATTTATCCCTGTTTAGAGCGCAGAAAAAAATGTACATCACAAGTCTGAGACTCATTTCTGCCTAACCGGTTTTTCATAAATGTTACCTTGCTCACATTCCAACAGCACTTCAAGATATAAATACTGCTAGTCTCCACCCACTCCGATCTCGTGAAATCGCACAAGCCGGTTGGATATTCCAGCTCTTAGCATCCAAAACCTCCTTCATTTCCTTCCTCCAACCCATCCTGGACGATCTCGACCCCCTCCTTCCCTCCACCCCTGATTTATTTTCCCACTTAAACGTCTTACTCTGCTTCCTCACCTTTAAATGGCTAAACAACTCAACAACATTCCCGCACCTCTCCGTGCTCCAGTTTTCTTTTTTTTTTACATAATATTGAAAACACAAACTTATACTATGTACTCATTTTTTCGACGCTCACGTAACACTGAATTACTGCTAGAAAGTTTTAATTGTGTAACCAGTTGTTAGCGTAAGTATATTTACATGCGTTGCATGGTGTAATGTGTTTATTACTAATTCACTTTATTATGTACTAGGTATTTAGCATATTGGAGGAAAAGAAGGGCAGTTGGTCTAATTATTCAACAACTTGTGGCGTTGCTTAGGACACGTTACATCTGGTTGCCAGTTGACCAGAGTTAGCTGGAGGGTAAGCTAAGGCTAAGCTATCAGTTGGTATCTAGCTAAACACGGATAACCACCTTCAAAAACATCGACCATCTCACACGTACACACACACCTACTTTAACATAGTATATATTCTCGTAATTAGTGGGAGGAGTATTTATATTTTGTACTTCTGGTTTAATCTCTATGTTCCTACTATGGAACTTATTCATATGGCGTTTATTGTTGTAAGTAACATCTTCCTTTGGCTCCTGACACAATGACCTCTTCCGTGTGAGAGTCGGTCCCTGATTAAGAGTGCTTGCTCCAGACTTATTGGCCTCTGCCAAGAGTAAGTCAGTCCCTAAGCAAGAGTACTTGCTCTTGACACACACTGCCCTCGTACGTGTGTCACTCCTGAAGTGGTAGTGCTTGCTCCTACCATACTCGTCTTTGTCCTAAGTCCATGAGCAGGAGAACTTGTTCCAAGAATACTAGCTTCTGCTAGACCAGAACTACAGGGAAAAGTCGGTCTCCATTTTTTTCAGGGTTTTTACCATTTCTTACAGCTGTTGACTAGCGATGAGGATATGAATGTCTAAAACCATTAACAATCTGGCTTCTGACGCAGCCTTCATGTCTTCCCTAATCAGGCTGTTACTGCTAGAGTTCTTCCATTTGTTCTTTCTTATAACTTATCCAGATAGAATAGGTTACAATCTTATAATTAGACAATTATAAATTTTCAGATATCTTTCGATTATTGCCCTTAATAATTAAAACATCTAGAAAAGGCAATGAGTTATTTTCTTCAAACTGAACAGTAAAGTTTATAGAATGGGCTAAGCTATTTAATTTAACGAGGAAATGGTTTATCTCTACATTCTTAGGCATAAGACACAAAATATCAACATATCTGAACCATTTAGCTCTATTAGGGAGGATTGTGTTAGCAGTCTTGTTTCAAAAAATTCCATGTATAGGTTACTAAGAACAGGTGAAAGAGGATTTCCCATTGCCATACCAAACTTCTTAGTTTAAAACTTATCACTAAATGCAAATTTTGCATCAATAATGAAAAGTTTAATAAGTTTAATGATAGGAAATGGCAATAGTAAATCGTAATTAACAAGTTCTCCAGATAAGAAACTTAATAAATCATCAACTGGAACTTTTGTAAACAAGGAAGTAACATCAAAACTAACCATGTTAAAATCATTTAAGTCAGTCAAGGAGCTTAATTTATGAACTAAATCTATGTTATTTTTAACATTAAGTTAGAAGGGTAATAATGACTTAAAATTTAAAATTTACAGAAAACCTACAAATAACTGTCCCTATGTACACTATTATTCTTCACATGAAGACAGAGTTAAACTGTCGGTTTTCTCATTAATTTTTTGAGAGCTTTACGTATTTGTAGTCCAAAGTTCATAGATGAAGAAATATCCAAAATTTTTGAAAGAGCTAATGATCTAAAATACCCAAGAAACGTAATTGATAAATCTTTTAAACTTGCTAGAAATATTCTTCACAATCCAAAAAGGGACAACCAACCTTATTCAACTAAAAATATGTTGGTTCTCCCTTACCATGAAAACTTGGTTTATATGCCTTCTCTTCTTAAGACTTTTAATATCAGAGTTGTATTTAAAAAAAAATTGATAAAGAATTCCCCCCAAAATGCTGACGGATATGTCTATAAGATTCCTTGTAAAATATGCGATAAAGTTATTACTAAGATTAAAACAACATAAATATAGCATTAGAACTGGACAAGATTCCAATGCTCTATTTATTCATGTGAGAGATTTTAACCATCTAATTGATTTTCAAAAAGTTGAGAAAGTTGTATCAAGCAAGTCCATGGCTGACAGGAATATAATTAAATCTTGTTTCATAAAAAGCAGTTTTGACAATAATATGAATATTTCCTTTGGTTTATATAAATTAGATTAATTTAATTAATAAAATTTGGGAAGAATTTAATAATAATTTAAACAAATCATAAATCTTAATTCTTCGGTAGAGTACTAGGGTTTGGCAAATATTTTGTTAGTGGGATGGATCGTGAAGGACCTGCCTAGTATGGGCAACAGGCCTGCTGCAGTGTTCCCCCTTTCCTATAAGTCGGGGGTCGTTACGCATCTTACTGACAAGGAGAATGAAATGTACTCATTTTTTTAATAATTATTCTCTTTCGGTTTTTACACAGGAAGACACTAACAACATCCCAGTAATTAATTTTTATAGTGGGCCTGAAGAAGATAAATTATGTAATGTCACAGTCACTAGTGAAATGGTTATGAAACAAACAGACCGTCTGAAACAAAATAAATCGACGGGTCCTGATGAGCTTTTTTTCATGGGTTTTTAAGGAATACAAAATGGAACTCTGTGAACCATTAACTAATAATTTTAATTTACCTCATCAAACAGGTGTAGTGTCTATGTGGAAGATGGCTAATGTTATTCCTATTTTTAAAGCAGGAGACCAGTCGTTACCGTCAAATTACCGCCCAACAAGCCTGACCTCAATTGTAGGCAAATTACTAGAGTCAATTATAGCTGGTATTATAAGATGCCATCTGGATAAGCATAATTTGATTAATGATACTCAACATGGATTCACGAGAGGCCGTTCCTGACTAACTAATTTATTAACCTTCAGTAAAGTTTTTAGCGGCTGTTGATTACGATATGGAATTCGATATTGTTTATTTAGATTTTAGTATAAGGCTTTCGATAGAGTACCACACCAACTCATGGCATTGTGGAAAATGTGCTGTCATGGATCCAGTCATGGCTCACCAACAGGAAGCAGAGAATATGCTCAAGTGGGGTTAAATCTGAGTGGGGATCTGTAACAAGTGGCGTTCCACAGGGATCAATCTTAGGCCCATTGTTGTTTGTAATATATATCAATGACACATAGGCAACAGTTAGGCATCTTTAATCCGAAACGTTTCGCCCTCACAATAGGCTTCTTCAGTCGAGTACAGAAAGTAGGCAGGAGCAGTAGAGATGTTGAAGACGATGTAATCAGTCCATCACCCTTGAAGTCGAAGATTTGAGGTTTTCAGTCCCTCAGCCTGGAGAAGAGTTCTATTTCATACTCTGAAACATTGTTTCAGAGTATAGAACAGAACTCTTTCGCAGTGGTTGTTTTGCATATTCTAATATCACCTGTTTACTGTGATCTTATTGCATATATATATATATATATATATATATATATATATATATATATATATATATATATATATATATATATATATATATATATATATATATATATATTTTTTTTTTTTTTTTTTTTTTTTTTTTTTTTTCAACAAGTCGGCCGTCTCCCACCGAGGCAGGGTGACCCAAAAAAGAAAGAAAATCCCCAAAAAGAAAATACTTTCATCATCATTCAACACTTTCTCCACACTCACACATTATCACTGCTTTTGCAGAGGTGCTCAGAATACAACAGTTTAGAAGCATATACGTACAAAGATACACAACATATCCCTCCAAACTGCCAATATCCCAAACCCCTCCTTTAAAGTGCAGACATTTTACTTCCCATTTCCAGGACTCAAGTCCGACTATATGAAAATAACCGGTTTCCCTGAATCCCTTCACTAAATATTACCCTGCTCACACTCCAACAGATCGTCAGGTCCCAAGTATCATTCGTCTCCATTCACTCCTATCTAACACGCTCATGCACGCTTGCTGGAAGTCCAAGCCCCTTGCCCACAAAACCTCCTTTACCCCCTCTTTCCAACCCTTTCGAGGACGACCCCTACCCCTCCTTCCTGCCCCTATTGATTTATATGCTTTCCATGTCATTCTACTTTGATCCATTCTCTCTAAATGACCAAACCACCTCAACAACCCCTCTTTTGCCCTCTGACTAATGCTTTTATTAACTCCACACCTTCTCGTAATTTCCACACTCCGAATTTTCTGCATAATATTTACACCACACATTGCCCTTAGACAGGACATCTCCACTGCCTCCAACCGTCTCCTCGCTGCTGCATTTACCACCCAAGCTTCACATCCATATAAGAGTGTTGGTACTACTATACTTTCATACATTCCCTTCTTTGCCTCCATAGATAACGTTTTTTGACTCCACATATACCTCAACGCACCACTCACCTTTTTTCCCTCATCATTTCCATGATTAACCTCATCCTTCATAAACCCATCCGCCGACACCTCAACTCCCAAGTATCTGAAAACATTCACTTCTTCCATACTCCTCCTCCCCAATTTGATATCCAATTTTTCTTTATCTAAATCATTGATACCCTCATCACCTTACTCTTTTCTATGTTCCTTTCAACTTTCTACCTTTACACACATTCTCAAACTCATCCACTAACCTTTGCAATTTTTCTTTAGAATCTCCCATAAGCACAGTATCATCAGCAAAAAGTAACTGTGTCAGTTCCCATTTTGAATTTGATTCCCCATAATTTAATCCCACCCCTCTCCCGAACACCCTAGCATTTACTTCTTTTACAACCCCATCTATAAATATATTAAACAACCATGGTGACATTACACATCCCTGTCTAAGACCTACTTTTACCGGGAAGTATTCTCCCTCTCTTCTACACACCCTAACCTGAGCCTCACTATCCTCATAAAAGCTCTTTACAGCATTTAGTAACTTACCACCTATTCCATAAACTTGCAACATCTGCCACATTTCTCCTCTATCCACTCTATCATATGCCTTTTCTAAATCCATAAATACAATAAAAACTTCCCTACCTTTATCTAAATACTGTTCACATATATGCTTCAATGTAAACACTTGATCTACACATCCCCTACCCACTCTGAAGCCTCCTTGCTCATCCGCAATCCTACATTCTGTCTTACCTCTAATTCTTTCAATTATAACTCTACCGTATACTTTTCCTGGTATACTCAGTAAACTTATTCCTCTATAATTTTTACAATCTCTTTTGTCCCCTTTCCCTTTATATAAAGGGACTATACATGCTCTCTGCCAATCCCTAGGTACCTTCCCCTCTTTCATACATTTATTAAACAAAAGTACCAACCATTCCAACACTATATCCCCCCCTGCTTTTAACATTTCTGTCATGATCCCATCAGTTCCAGCTGCTTTACCCCCTTTCATTCTACGTAATGCCTCACGTACCTCCACCACACTTACATTCTGCTCTTCTTCACTCCTAAAAGATGGTATACCTCCCTGGCCAGTGCATGAAATTACCGCCTCCCTTTCTTCCTCAACATTTAAAAGTTCTTCAAAATATTCTCGCCATCTACCTAATACCTCCCTCTCCCCATCTACTAACTCCCCTACTCTGTTTTTAACTGACAAATCCACACTTTCCCTAGGCTTTCTTAACTTGTTTAACTCACTCCAAAATTTTTTCTTATTTTCATTAAAATTTCTTGACAGTGCCTCTCCCACTCTTTCATCTGCTCTCCTTTTGCACTCTCTCACCACTCTCTTCACCTTTTACTCTCCATATACTCTGCTCTTCTTATAACACTTCTGCTTTGTAAAAACCTCTCGTAAGCTACCTTTTTCTCTTTTATCACACCCTTTACTTCATCATTCCACCAATCACTCCTCTTTCCTCCTGCCCCCACCCTCCTATAACCACAAACTTCTGCCCCACATTCTAATACTGCATTTTCAAAACTATTCCAACCCTCTTCAACCCCCCCACTACTCATCTTTGCACTAGCCCACCTTTCTGCCAACAGTCGCTTATATCTCGCCCGAACTTCCTCCTCCCTTAGTTTATACACTTTCACCTCCCTCTTACTTGTTGTTGCCACCTTCCTCTTTTCCCATCTACCTCTTACTCTAACTGTAACTACAACTAAATAATGATCCGATATATCAGTTGCCACTCTATAAACATGTACATCCTGGAGCCTACCCATCAACCTTTTATCCACCAATACATAATCTAACAAACTGCTTTCATTACGTGCTACATCATACCTTGTATATTTATTTATCCTCTTTTTCATAAAATATGTATTACTTATTACCAAATTTCTTTCTACACATAGCTCAATTAAAGGCTCCCCATTTACATTTATCCCTGGCACCCCAAATTTACCTACTACTCCCTCCATAACATTTTTACCCACTTTAGCATTGAAATCCCCAACCACCATTACTCTCACAGTTGATTCAAAACTCCCCACGCATTCACTCAACATTTCCCAGAATCTCTCTCTCTCCTCTACACTTCTCTCTTCTCCAAGTGCATACACGCTTACTATAACCCACTTTTCACATCCAATCTTTATTTTACTCCACATAATCCTTGAATTTATACATTTGTAGTCCCTTTTTTCCTGCCATAGCTTATCCTTCAACATTATTGCTACTCCTTCTTTAGCTCTAACTCTATTTGAAACCCCTGACCTAATCCCATTTATTCTTCTCCATTGAAACTCTCCCACCCCCTTCAGCTTTGTTTCACTTAAAGCCAGGACATCCAGTTTCTTCTCATTCATAACATCCACAATCATCTCTTTCTTATCATTTGCACAACATCCACGCACATTCAGACTTCCCACTTTGACAATTTTCTTCTTCTTATTCTTTTTAGTAATCTTTACAGGAAAAGGGGTTACTAGCCCATTGTTCCCGGCATTTTAGTTGACTTTTACAACACGCATGGCTTACAGAGGAAAGATTCTTATTTCACTTCCCCATGGATATAAAAGGAAAAGTAATAAGACCAAGAACTATTAAGATAAAATCAGAGAAAACTCAGATGAGTGTGTATAAATAAACGTGTACATGTATGTGTAGTGTGACCTAAGTGTAAGTAGAAGTAGCAAGACGTACCTGTAATCTTGCATATTTATGAGACAGACAAAAGACACCAGCAATCCTACCATCATGTAAAACAATTACAGGCTTTCGTTTTACACTCACTTGGCAGGACGGTAGTACCTCCCTGGGTGGTTGCTGTCTACCAACCTACTACCATATATATATATATATATATATATATATATATATATATATATATATATATATATATATATATATATATATATATATATATATATATATATATATATATATGTCGTGCCGAATAGGCAGAACTTGCGATCTTGGCTTAAATAGCAACGCTCATCTTGCCATATAGGACAAGTGAAAATTTGTGTATGCAATAATTTCGCCAAAATCAATCTGAACCTAACGAAAAAAATATATTTGATTGTGTTTGTTTAGTACTAAATTACTGTAAACGTATTTAAAATATATTTAGTTGGGTTAGTCTAAAATAAATTGCTCTTGTTATGAAAAGGTTTGGTGCAAAATTAAAATTTTTTACATTAACATTAATGAAAAACATATATATTTAAATGTATAAGAGAAAATTTCAGAAAGAAATTAATTTTAATTGAGTTCTTGCTAATTGACCAGTTTTACATATTCGGCACGACATATATATATATATATATATATATATATATATATATATATATATATATATATATATATATATATATATATATATATATATGTATATACATATATATATATATGTGTGTGTGTGTGTATGTGTGTGTGTGTGTGTGTGTGTGTGTGTGTGTGTGTGTGTGTGTGTACTCACCTAATTGTGGTTGCAGGGGTGGAGACTCAGCTCCTGTCCCCGCCTCTTCACTGACCGCTACTGGGTCCTCCCTCTCCCTGCTCCATGAGTTTTTATCATACCTCGTCTTAAAACTATGTATAGTTCCTGCCTCTGCCTCCACTACATCGCTTGCCAGACTATTCCACTTCCTAATAACTCTGTGGCTGAAGAAATACTTCCTAACATCTTTTTGACTCATCTGAGTCTTAAGCTTCCAATTGTGACCCCTTGTTTCTCTGTCCCATCTCCGGAAGATCCTGTCTCTGTCCACCTTGTCTATTCCACGCAGTATTTTGTATGTTGTTATTATGTCTCCCCTGACCCTCCTGTCCTCCAGTGTCGTCAGACCGATGTCCCTTAACCTTTCTTCATATGACATTCCCCTTAGCTCTGGAACTAGCCTTGTTGCAAACCTTTGCACTTTCTCTAATTTCTTGACGTGTTTGACCAGGTGTGGGTTCCAAACTGGTGCTGCGTACTCCAGTATGGGCCTGACGTACACAGTGTATAAAGTCTTGAACGATTCCTTACTGAGGTACCGGAATGCTATTCTCAGGTTTGCCAAGCGCCCATATGCCGCAGCAGTTATCTGGTTAATGTGTGCTTCTGGCGATGTACTCGGTATTATACTCACTCCTAGATCTTTCTCCTTGAGTGAGGTTTGCAGTCTTTGGCCTCCTAGCCTATACTCTGTCTGCGGTCTTCTTTGCCCCTCTCCGATCTTCATGACTTTGCATTTGGCGGGGTTAAATTCTAAGAACCAGTTGCTGGACCACGCATCCAGCCTGTCCAGGTCTCTTTGTAGACCTGTCTGGTCCTCATCTGATTTAATTCTCCCCATCAACTTCACATCATCTGCAAATAGGGACACTAATGAATCCATCTCTTCCGTCATGTCGTTCACATATACCAAGAACAGCACTGGTCCCAGGACTGACCCCTGTGGGACCCCGCTCGTTACCGGCGCCCACTGTGATACCTCATCACGGACCATGACTCGCTGTTGCCTCCCTGTTAGGTATTCTCTGATCCATTTCAGTGTCCTTCCTGTTATATGCTCCTGTTCCTCCAGCTTCTGTGCTAATCTCTTGTGAGGAACTGTGTCGAAGGTCTTCTTGCAGTCCAAGAAAATGCAATCAACCCACCCCTCACTCTCATTTCTTACTTCAGTTACCTTGTCATAAATCTCTAGTAGGTTTGTGACACAGGATTTGCCTTCCATGAATCTGCGCTGGCTATCGTTTATAATCTTGTTCCGCTCCACCACACTCCTTTTGATAATCTTCTCCATGACTTTGCATACTATACACGTCAGTAACACTGGTCTACAATTTAGTGCTTCGTTTCTGTCTCCTTTCTTAAAGATGAGGACTACATTTGCCTTCTTCCATACTTCAGGTAGTTGCTCAGTTTCAAGGGAAGTGTTGAAGATTTTGGTTAGTGGCACACGTAGTGTCCCTGCTCGCTCTCTAAGGACCCACGGAGAGATGTTGTCTGGTCCCACAGCCTTTGAGGAATCAAGGTTACTTAGGAGCTTCTCCACCTCGTCCTCAGTTGTGTGTAATTCATCCAACACTTGTTGGTAAATCCCTTGATGATGTACCCCACTGTTTTGTCTTCCCGTTGTCTCATGTTGAGCTCCTCACATACCTTCTGGTCATTTCTTGTGAGCTCCCCACCTTCTTTCCTCAGCCTGATTACCTGGTCCTTGACTGTTCTCTTCTTCCTGATGTGGCTGTAAAGCAGTTTTGGGTCAGACTTGACTTTCGATGATATGTCCTTTTCATACTGCCGCTGCGCCTCCCTCCTTATCTGTGCATACTCATTTCCTGTGTGTGTGTGTGTGTGTGTGTGTGTGTGTGTGTGTGTGTGTGTGTGTGTGTGTGTGTGTGTGTGTGTGTGTGTGTGTGTGTGTGTGTGTGTGTGTGTGTGTATGTGTGTGTGTGTGTGTGTGCGTGTGCGTGTGTGTGTGTGTGTGTGTGTGTGTGTGTGTGTGTGTGTGTGTGTACTCACCTAGTTGTACTCACCTAGTTGAGGTTGCGGGGGTCGAGTCCGAGCTCCTGGCCCCGCCTCTTCACTGATCGCTACTAGGTCACTCTCCCTGAGCCGTGAGCTTTATCATACCTCTGCTTAAAGCTATGTATGGATCCTGCCTCCACTACATCGCTTCCCAAACTATTCCACTTACTGACTACTCTGTGGCTGAAGAAATACTTCCTAACATCCCTGTGATTCATCTGTGTCTTTAGCTTCCAACTGTGTCCCCTTGTTACTGTGTCCAATCTCTGGAACATCCTGTCTTTGTCCACCTTGTCAATTCCTCTCAGTATTTTGTATGTTGTTATCATGTCCCCCCTATCTCTCCTGTCCTCCAGTGTCGTCAGGTTGATTTCCCTTAACCTCTCCTCGTAGGACATACCTCTTAGCTCTGGGACTAGTCTTGTTGCAAACCTTTGCACTTTCTCTAGTTTCTTTACGTGCTTGGCTAGGTGTGGGTTCCAAACTGGTGCCGCATACTCCAATATGGGCCTAACGTATACGGTGTACAGGGTCCTGAACGATTCCTTATTAAGATGTCGGAATGCTGTTCTGAGGTTTGCTAGGCGCCCATATGCTGCAGCAGTTATTTGGTTGATGTGCGCTTCAGGAGATGTGCCTGGTGTTATACTCACCCCAAGATCTTTTTCCTTGAGTGAGGTTTGTAGTCTCTGACCCCCTAGACTGTACTCCGTCTGCGGCCTTCTTTGCCCTTCCCCAATCTTCATGACTTTGCACTTGGTGGGATTGAACTCCAGGAGCCAATTGCTGGACCAGTTCTGCAGCCTGTCCTGTGTGTGTGTGTGTGTGTGTGTGTGTATGCATATATATGTATGTAAATATGTACATACAAAATCTTTTATATAAAAAGCCTACTCTCGCCAGCCAAATCAGAAGAGCTGTTAAAGACAACTAAATACTTCGAGAAATTATAGGCTAGCTAGCTAGGAGAGTTGTCAAGTGTTGTAAGATGATTACCACAATGAAAATCTGTGTCTGCAGAAAGGGTAAGGGACGAAAACAGGCCTGGATTGATTGCAATCTCTGTGGTCAATGGTCCCATGGTATTTGGAAGGATTTTAAACCAGTGACCACACTTGAAATAAACTCAGAGAGATATTTTTGGGTCTGCCCAAACGAGATAAACCTGTATGAGGAAATGACATCTATAGTAAAAGACAGAAATACCAATGAAAGATCCTTCTTGAAAGACATGTCAGCATGGTATGACAGCTGGGAAAATATGATGCATGGTAGAGACGGGGCTGTCTTGGACAGTGCTCCTGAGGGTGCTAGTGCTGTCCTGAAGGACAGTGCTGAGGGTGCTAGTGTACTCCTGGAGGACAGTGTTGAGGGTACTAGTGTTGTCCTGGAGGACAATGCAGAGGGTAATAGTATAGTCCTGGAGGACAGTGCTGAGAGTACTAGTGTAGTCCTGGAGGACAATGCTAAGGGTACTAGTATAGTCCTGGAGGACAGTGCTGAGGGTACTAGTGTAGTCCTGGAGGACAATGCTGAGGGTACTAGTACAGTCCTGGAGGACAGTGCTGAGGGTACTAGTGTAGTCCTGGAGGACAATGCTGAGGGTACTAGTATAGTCCAAGAGGACAGTGCTGAGGGTACTAGTGTACTCCTAGAGGACAGTGCTGAGGACACTAGTGTAGTCCTGGAGGACAGTGCTGAGGGTACTAGTGTAGTCCTGGAGGACAGTGCTGAGAGTACTAGTGTAGTCCTGGAGGACAGTGCTGAGGATACTAGTCTAGTCCTGGAGGACAGTGCTCAGGGTACAAGTCTAGTCCTGGAGGAGAGTGCTGAGGGTACTAGTGTAGTTCTGGAGGACAGTGCTGAGGCTACTAGTGTACTCCTCGAGGACAGTGCTGAGGGTACTAGTGTAGTCCTGGAGGACAGTGCTGAGGGTACTAGTGTAGTCCTGGAGGACAGTGCTGAGAGTACTAGTATAGTCCTGGAGGACAGTGCTGAGGGTACTAGTATAGTCCTGGAGGACAGTGCTGAGGGTACTAGTCTAGTCCTGGAGGACAGTGCTGAGGGTATTAGTGTAGTCCTGGAGGACAGTGCTCAGAGTACTAGTCTAGTCCTGGAGGACAGTGCTGAGGGTACTAATCTAGTCCTGGAGGACAGTGCTGAGGGTACTAGTGTAGTCCTGGAGGACAGTGCTGAGGGTACTAGTGTAGTCCTGGAGGACAGTGCTGAGAGTACTAGTCTAGTCCTGGAGGACAGTGCTGAGAGTACTAGTCTAGTCCTGGAGGACAGTGCTGAGGGTACTAGTGTAGTAATGGAGGACAGTGCTGAGGGTACTAGTGTAGTCCTGGAGGACAGTGCTGAGGGTACTAGTCTAGTCCTGGAGGACAGTGCTGAGGGAACTAGTGTAGTCCTGGAGGACAGTGCTGAGGGTACTACTATAGTCCTGGAGGACAGTGCTGAGGGTACTAGTGTAGTCCTGGAGGACAGTGCTGAGAGTACTACAGTAGTCCTGGAGGACAGTGCTGAGGGTACTAGTGTAGTCCTGGAGGATAGTGCTGAGAATACTAGTGAAGTCCTGGAGGACAGTGCTGAGGGTACTATTGTAG
This sequence comes from Cherax quadricarinatus, assembly GCF_038502225.1. Lineage (NCBI taxonomy): Eukaryota > Metazoa > Arthropoda > Malacostraca > Decapoda > Parastacidae > Cherax > Cherax quadricarinatus. Next base: position 10,171,314 of record NC_091346.1, on the reverse strand, counting down.
ACCTGGAGGACAGTGCTGAGGGTACTAGTGTAGTCCTGGAGGACAGTGCTGAGGGTAATAGTGTAGTCCTGGAAGACAGTGCTGAGGGTACTAGTGTAGTCCTGGAGGACAGTGCTGAGGATACTAGTGTAGTCCTGGAGGACAGTGCTGATGGTACTAGTATAGTTCTGGAGGACAGTGCTGAGGGTATTAGTGTAGTCCTGGAGGACAGTGCTGAGGGTACTAGTGTAGTTCTGGAGGGCAGTGCTGAGGGTACTAGTGTAGTCCTGGAGGATAGTTTTGAGGGTACTAGTGTAGTCCTGGAGGACAGTGCTGAGGGTACTAGTGTAGGCCTGGAGGACAGTGCTGATGGCACTAGTGTAGTTCTGGAGGACAGTGCTGAGGGTATTAGTGTACTCCTCGAGGACAGTGCTGAGGGTACTAGTGTAGTCCTGGAGGACAGTGCTGTGGGTACTAGTGTAGTCCTGAAGGACTGTGCTGAGGGTACTACTGTAGTCCTGGAGGACAGTGCTGAGGGTACTAGTGTAGTCCTGGAGGATAGTGCTGAGGGTACTAGTGTACTCCTCGAGGACAGTGCTGAGGGTACCAGTCTAGTCCTGGAGGACAGTGCTGAGGGTACTAGTATAGTCCTGGAGGACAGTGCTGAGGGTACTAGTGTAGTCCTGGAGGATAGTGCTGAGGGTACTAGTGTAGTCCTGAAGGACAGTGCTGAGGGTACTAGTGTAGTCCTGGAGGACAGTGCTGAGGGTACTAGTGTAGTCCTGGAGGACAGTGCTGAGGGTACTAGTGTAGTTCTGGAGGACAGTGCAGAGGGTACTAGTATAGTCCTGGAGGACAGTGCTGAGGGTATTAGTGTAGTCCTGGAGGACAGTGCTGAGGGTACTAGTGTAGTCCTGGAGGGCAGTGCTGAGGGTACTAGTGAAATCCTGGAGGATAGTGTTGAGGGTACTAGAGTAGTCCTGGAGGACAGTGCTGAGGGTACTAGTGTAGGCCTGGAGGACAGTGCTGTGGGTACTAGTGTAGTCCTGGAGGACAGTGCTGAGGGTACTAGTGTACTCCTCGAGGACAGTGCTGAGGGTACCAGTCTAGTCCTGGAGGACAGTGCTGAGGGTACTAGTATAGTCCTGGAGGACAGTGCTGAGGGTACTAGTGTAGTAATGGAGGATAGTGCTGAGGGTACTAGTGTAGTCCTGGAGGACAGTGCTGAGGGTACTAGTGTAGTCCTGGAGGACAGTGCTGAGGGTACTAGTGTAATCCTGGAGCACAGTGCTGAGGGTACTAGTGTAGTCCTGGAGGACAGTGCTGAGGGTACTAGTATAGTCCTGGAGGACAGTGCTGAGGGTATTAGTGTAGTCCTGGAGGACAGTGCTGAGGGTACTAGTGTAGTCCTGGAGGGCAGTGCTGAGGGTACTAGTGTAGTCTTGGAGGATAGTGTTGAGGGTACTAGAGTAGTCCTGGAGGACAGTGCTGAGGGTACTAGTGTAGGCCTGGAGGACAGTGCTGTTGGTACTAGTGTAGTCCTGGAGGACAGTGCTGAGGGTACTAGTGTAGTCCTGGAGGACAGTGCTGAGGGTACTAGCGTAGTCCTGGAGGACAGTGTTGAGGGTACTAGTGTAGTCCTGGAGGACAGTGCTGAGGGTACTTGTGTAGACCTGGAGGACAGTGCTGAGGGTACTAGTGTAGTCCTGGAGGATAGTGCTGAGGGCACTAGTATAGTCCTGGAGGACAGTGCTGAGGGTACTAATGTTGTCCTGGAGGATAGTGCTGAGGGTACTAGTTTAGTCCTGGAGGACAGTGCTGAGGGTCCTAGTGTAGTCCTGGAGGATAGTGCTGAGGGTACTAGTGTAGTCCTGGAGGACAGTGCTGAGGGTACTAGTGTAGTCCTGGAGGACAGTGCTGTGGGCAGTAGTGTAGTCCTGGAGGACAGTGCTGAGGGTACTAGTGTAGTCCTGAAGGACAGTGCTGAGGGTACTAGTGTAGTCCTGGAGGACAGTGCTGAGGGTACTAGTGTAATCCTGGAGGAGAGTGCTGAGGGTACTAGTGTAGTCCTGGAGGACAGTGCTGAGGGTACTAGTGTAGTCCTGGAGGACAGTGCTGAGGGTACTAGTGTAGTCCTGGAGGACAGTGCTGAGGGTACTAGTGTAGTCCTGGAGGACAGTGCTGAGGGTACTAGTATAGTCCTGGAGAACAGTGCTGACGCTAATAGTGTAGTCCTGGAGGACAGTGCTGAGGGTACTAGTGTAGTCCTGGAGGGCAGTGCTGAGGGTACTAGTGTAGTCCTGGAGGATAGTGTTGAGGGTACTAGAGTAGTCCTGGAGGACAGTGCTGAGGGTACTAGTGTAGGCCTGGAGGACAGTGCTGTGGATACTAGTGTAGTCCTGGAGGACAGTGCTGAGGGTACAGGTGTACTCCTCGAGGACAGTGCTGAGGGTACCAGTCTAGTCCTGGAGGACAGTGCTGAGGGTACTAGTATAGTCCTGGAGGACAGTGCTGAGGGTACTAGTGTAGTCCTGGAGGACAGTGCTGAGGGTAGTAGTGTAGTCCTGGAGGACAGTGCTGAGGGTACTAGTGTAGTCCTGGAGGACAGTGCTAAGGGTACTAGTGTAATCCTGGAGGACAGTGCTGAGGGTACTAGTGTAGTCCTGGAGGACAGTGCTGAGGGTACTAGTATAGTCCTGGAGGACAGTGCTGAGGGTACTAGTGTAGTCCTGGAGGGCAGTGCTGAGGGTACTAGTGTAGTCTTGGAGGACAGTGCTGAGGGTACTAGTGTAGTCCTGGAGGACAGTGCTGAGGGTACTAGTGTAGTCCTGGAGGACAGTGCTGAGGGTACTAGTGTAGTCCTGGAGGACAGTGCTGAGAGTACTAGCATAGTCCTGGAGGACAGTGCTGAGGGTATTAGTGTAGTCCTGGAGGACAGTGCTGAGGGTACTAGTGTAGTCCTGGAGGGCAGTGCTGAGGGTACTAGTGTAGTCCTGGAGGATAGTGTTGAGGGTACTAGAGTGGTCCTGGAGGACAATGCTGAGGGTACTAGTGTAGGCCTGGAGGACAGTGCTGTGGGTACTAGTGTAGTCCTGGAGGACAGTGCTGAGGGTACTAGTGTACTCCTCGAGGACAGTGCTGAGGGTACCAGTCTAGTCTTGGAGGACAGTGCTGAGGGTACTAGTATAGTCCTGGAGGACAGTGCTGAGGGTACTAGTGTAGTCCTGGAGGATAGTGCTGAGGGTAGTAGTGTAGTCCTGGAGGACAGTGCTGAGGGTACTAGTGTAATCCTGGAGGACAGTGCTGAGGGTACTAGTGTAGTCCTGGAGGACAGTGCTGAGGGTACTAGTATAGTCCTGGAGGACAGTGCTGAGGGTATTAGTGTAGTCCTGGAGGACTGTGCTGAGGGTACTAGTGTAGTCCTGGAGGGCAGTGCTGAGGGTACTAGTGTAGTCCTGTAGGATAGTGTTGAGGGTACTAGAGTAGTCCTGGTGGATAGTGCTGAGGGTACTAGTGTAGGCCTGGAGGACAGTGCTGTGGGTACTAGTGTAGTCCTGTAGGACAGTGCTGAGGGTACTAGTGTAGTCCTGGAGGATAGTGTTGTGGGTACTAGAGTAGTCCTGGAGGACAGTGCTGAGGGTACTAGTGTAGGCCTGGAGGACAGTGCTGTGGGTACTAGTGTAGTCCTGGAGGACAGTGCTGAGGGTACTAGTGTAGTCCTGGAGGACAGTGCTGAGGGTACTAGCGTACTCCTGGAGGACAGTGTTGAGGGTGCTAGTGTAGTCCTGGAGGACAGTGCTGAGGGTACTTGTGTAGTCCTGGAGGACAGTGCTGAGGGTACTAGTGTAGTCCTGGAGGATAGTGCTGAGGGCACTAGTATAGTCCTGGAGGACAGTGCTGAGGGTACTAGTGTAGTCCTGGAGGATAGTGCTGAGGGTACTAGTGTAGTCCTGGAGGACAGTGCTGAGGGTCCTAATGTAGTCCTGGAGGATAGTGCTGAGGGTACTAGTGTAGTCCTGTAGGACAGTGCTGAGGGTACTAGTGTAGTCCTGGAGGATAGTGCTGTGGGCAGTAGTGTAGTCCTGGAGGACAGTGCTGAGGGTACTAGTGTAGTCCTGAAGGACAGTGCTGAGGGTACTAGTGTAGTCCTGGAGGACAGTGCTGAGGGTACTAGTGTAATCCTGGAGGAGAGTGCTGAGGGTACTAGTGTAATCCTGGAGGAGAGTGCTGAGGGTACTAGTGTAGTCCTGGAGGACAGTGCTGAGGGTACTAGTGTAGTCCTTTAGGACAGTGCTGAGGGTACTAGTGTAGTCCTGGAGGACAGTGCTGAGGGTACTAGTGTAGTCCTGGAGGACAGTGCTGAGGGTACTATTATAGTCCTGGAGGACAGTGCTGAGGGTATTAGTGAAGTCCTGGAGGACAGTGCTGAGGGTACTAGTGTAGTCCTGGAGGGCAGTGCTGAGGGTACTAGTGTAGTCCTGGAGGATAGTGTTGAGGGTACTAGAGTAGTCCTGGAGGACAGTGCTGAGGGTACTAGTGTAGGCCTGGAGGACAGTGCTGTGGGTACTAGTGTAGTCCTGGAGGACAGTGCTGAGGGTACTAGTGTACTCCTCGAGGACAGTGCTGAGGGTACCAGTCTAGTCCTGGAGGACAGTGCTGAGGGTACTAGTATAGTCCTGGAGGACAGTGCTGAGGGTACTAGTGTAGTCCTGGAGGATAGTGCTGAGGGTAGTAGTGTAGTCCTGGAGGACAGTGCTGAGGGTACTAGTGTAGTCCTGGAGGACAGTGCTGAGGGTACTAGTGTAATCCTGGAGGACAGTGCTGAGGGTACTAGTGTAGTCCTGGAGGACAGTGCTGAGGGTACTAGTATAGTCCTGGAGGACAGTGCTGAGGGTATTAGTGTAGTCCTGGAGGACAGTGCTGAGGGTACTAGTGTAGTCCTGGAGGGCAGTGCTGAGGGTACTAGTGTAGGCCTGGAGGACAGTGCTGTGGGTACTAGTGTAGTCCTGGAGGACAGTGCTGAGGGTACTAGTGTAGTCCTGGAGGACAGTGCTGAGGGTACTAGCGTAGTCCTGGAGGACAGTGTTGAGGGTACTAGTGTAGTCCTGGAGGACAGTGCTGAGGGTACTTGTGTAGTCCTGGAGGACAGTGCTGAGGGTACTAGTGTAGTCCTGGAGGATAGTGCTGAGGGCACTAGTATAGTCCTGGAGGACAGTGCTGAGGGTACTAGTGTATTCCTGGAGGACAGTGCTGTGGGCAGTAGTGTAGTTCTGGAGGACAGTGCTGAGGGTACTAGTGTAGTCCTGAAGGACAGTGCTGAGGGTACTAGTGTAGTCCTGGAGGACAGTGCTGAGGGTACTAGTGTAATCCTGGAGGAGAGTGCTGAGGGTACTAGTGTAGTCCTGGAGGACAGTGCTGAGGGTACTAGTGTAGTCCTGGAGGACAGTGCTGAGGGTACTATTGTAGTCCTGGAGGACAGTGCTGAGGGTACCAGTTTAGTCCTGGAGGACAGTGCTGAGGGTACTAGTATAGTTCTGGAGGACAGTGCTGAGGGCACTAGTGTAGTCCTGGAGGACAGTGAACCAAAAGTAGATATTGGCCCTGGTGATGCAACAAGTAAAGATAACGCTATTCAATTCACAGAGGTATATAATAGCATTACTGCTGGAGATAGATCAAAACGGGATGATGCGTCAGGGAACAGTGTCGACACACTACTAGCAAAACCTGGTGGAAGCACTGATGCCCATACAGAGGTGATAGATACGGAGGAAACAGAAAAAATGCACCAACAGCGATCGCAGCTACATTGAATCCTAGCAAACAGAATTTCAATATATGCAAATTCTATGCCTTGGGTATCTGCAGGCACGGTATATCTGGTAAAACAGGTGGGACATGTGTCTTTGACCATCCCAAAAAATGCAGCACCCACATGACGACAGGAGAGTGCAACTTTCCCTCCTGTGACTTATTTCACCCAGAAATGTGTCACTCATCAGTCCATGAAAGAAAATGCTGCAATACATACTGCCAGGTCAATCATCAAAAGGGGAATTGAAGACACAGACCAGCCAGACTACGGGAAAATAAAAGAGAGGAGCCATAACCTCTCCAGGGACAGAGGTTTTTTTTAGGACCAGGAGGGAAAAAAATACTTGCAAGAAATGACAATAATCCTACACCAACTGAAAACACTTCTGGAGCAGAGGCACAGACATTGGCCTCCACTCCACAGCAGATATTAGAGCCAGCAAATAAAACTCCCCTAAATTCCACCAATATAACGACATTTGTCTTGGCAAATATACACTGTCTAAAGCCGTCAAATGCAATGCTTGCAGCATTCACAGAGACCCACATAAAGGTTCATTATAACAACGAAATGTGGATCCCATGTTTTAACTTATTCAGATGCGACAGAGCTACTAAGCACGTCAAATGATGTAGTTGAAGTTTCGGCGGTAAAGACTGATAACCAAAACCTTGTCATTGTGGTAGTATACAAGCCTCCAGATGCAACTTCCCAGCAATTCCAGGAGCAGCTTGAGAAAATTGACCAGTGTCTGGGAAATCTCCCAACTCCTGCCCCAAACATCTTACTACTGGGAGATTTCAACTTGAGACCCCTAAAATGGAGGAGTATAGCAAACAATATTTTAGCAGAAATCACCGCAGGAGGCAGCTCAGGTGAAAATTCACACACACACGAACTATTAAATCTCTGCAATAAATTCACCATAAACCAGCTGGACCTCATCTTCACCAACAACGGCAATCTGATATGCAATATAACCCTATCAAAGACAATGCACTCATATCACAACATAATAGAGGTACAGAAATGTATGCACAGGGCTCCTGTCCAGCAAAATGTGATCAGTCATGATGATCTCTTCACAAAATTCAATTTCAATAACAAAACATACACTGGGATCAAGTCAGCCATGTCCTAAATGGAACAAGCTGGGAAGATATCCTAAACAACACGGATCCGAACATTTGTCTACAAAAAATTAACTCTTTACTTCTTGAGATCTGCTCAAGACACATTCCATTAAGAAAAAGAAAGAGAAGATGTAAACTAGAATGAGAGAGTCGCTCCCTATACAGACGAAGGCGAAGAATGACAGAGCTGCTGAGAGGGGCCAATATATCTGAAATACAAAGGGAAGCACTGGTCAATGAAATTGCAAATATTGAACTTAAGTTGAAGGAATCTTACAGAAGACAAGAATCACAGAAAGAACTGATAGCCATATAGGAAATTGAAAAAAAAATACTTCTTCTCTTATGCCAAATCTAAGGGAAAAATAACATCCAGTATTGAGCCCCTTCTTAGGTGTAATGGGACATACACATATGACAGAAAGTGTTCAGCGAGCCACTGCCCAGACTAAAGGTCGACAATCCAAATGAATTCTTTATGAACAAAACTCAAAATTCCATCATCTCAAAAATCTTGGATATTATCCTAACTCCACAAGACTTTGAAAAGGCAATAAATGACATGCCCATGCACTCTGCAAGAAGCCCTTGTCACTTGCCTTCAGCATTCTATGGAGAGGGAGCATGGACACAGGGGTCATCCCACTCACGCTAAAAACAACAGACATAGCATCACTCTATAAGGTGGCAGTAAAGCAATTGCAAAGAACTACAGACCAATAGCACTAACATCCCATATCATAAAAATCTTTGAGGTTCTAAGAAGCAAGATCGCCAACCACATAGACACCCATCAGTTACAAAACCAAGGGCAACACGGGTTTAGACCAGGTTACTCCTACCTTCCCAGGTACTGGACCATTATAACAAGGTCCTGGATGCTGTAGAGGATCAGAAAAATACAGATGCAGTATACACAGACTTTGCGAAAGCTTTCGACAAGTGTGACCATGGTGTAATAAAGCACAAAATGTGTGATAAAGGAATAACAGGAAAATTTGTAGATGGATCTATAACTTCCTGACATATAGAACACAAAGAGTAATAGTGAACAGAGTAAAATCTCAGGCAGCTGCGGTGAAAAGCTCGTTTCCAAAAGGCACAGTACTCGCTCCCTTTCTATAACTCACTCTCATATCTGACATAGAGATGTAAGATATAGCTCCGTGTCTTCCTTAGCGGATGACACCCGGATTGCCATGGCAGTGACCCACATCTTAGACACTGCAGCACTCCAAGCGGACTTACACCAATCTTCAAATTTCAACTACTCAGATATGGAAAACTTGAGGAAATTAAAACTTTATCAGAGCATAAAACAAATTCTAACCACACAATGAACCGAAAAACTAATGTGAAAGATCTGGGAGTGATAATGTCAGAGGATCTCACCTTCAAAGACCACAACAATGTATCTACCACATTTGCTAGAAAAATGATAAGATGGATAAGAGAACCTTCAAAACAAGGGACGCAGAGCCCATGGTGATTTTCTTCAAATCGGTTGTTCTCTCTAGGCGGGAATACTGATGTACACTAACTGCCCCTTCATGGTAGGCGAAATTCCTGACATGGAGAATGTACAGAAAACTTTCACGGCACGCATACATGGAAATAAACGCCTGGAAAATCCAAGAAGGATTAGTATCAAACTTGCACACGAAAATCACTCCCTACGAAAGTAAGAGACTCGGCAAGAGATGCAACATTGAAAAGCAGGGAAGGGGGGGGGGGGCACGAGTACAATAAGAGCTAACACAATAAGTGTCAGGGGACCAAGACTGTTCAACTGCCTCCCAGCATATATAAGGGGGATTACAAACAGACCCCTGGCTGTCTTCAAGAAGGCGCTGGACAGGCACCCAAAGTGCCTGCTCAGCCGGGCTGCGGTTCATTCGTCAGTTTACGTGCGGCCAGCAGTAACAGCCTTGTTGATCAGACCCTGATCCACCATGAGGCCTGATCTCAGACCGAGCCACGGGGGCGTTTACCCCTGAAACTCTCTGCAGGTAAACTCCAGGTAAGATCTGCCTAACCTAACTGTGGAAAAGCACCTTAAGACGGACTTTTGAAAAAAAAATTAGAGATTTAGATGTTGTTTTATCATTCAGAATTATTTTAAAACATATTTTTTGACCAAACATAACTTATTAACCCCGCATAACTTAAAGTCTTCCATACATATCAGATGTCAATTTAAATTTATATAATATTACTAAAATCAATGACACTTTTTTCGTAATGTTCAGATTAATTTTACAGATTTATGGAATAAATAATTTTCAGTCTACTTATATATATATATATATATATATATATATATATATATATATATATATATATATATATATATATATATATATAAACACTGATCTCTGGCTGAAGGAGACTCGAACCTACGAACCTTAGGACAAGGTACGCAGTGCTTTACCAATCTACCCACACTGGACAATACCTTGGCGTGTAGCATCCGCTACACGTTTGATCCAAGGCAGCCAGCTTTCAGGGAGAAGGCTTACAGCTTTTCATCTCATCCCCTGCATGCATCAGCGTTACTAGAGATTTGAACAATGCAAGGAATTCGCGAGAGCATGCGAAATATACACAAACACTGATCTCTGGCTGAAGGAGACTCGAACCTACGAACCTTAGGACAAGGTACGCAGTGCTTTACCAATCTATCCTTCAGCCAGAGATCAGTGTTTGTGTATATTTCGCATGCTCTCGCGAATTCCTTGCATTGTTCAAATCTCTAGTAAGGCTGATGCATGCAGGGGATGAGATGAAAAGCTGTAAGCCTTCTCCCTGAAAGCTGGCTGCCTTGGATCAAACGTGTAGCGGATGCTACACGCCAAGGTATTGTCCAGTGTGGGTAGATTGGTAAAGCACTGCGTACCTTGTCCTAAGGTTCGTAGGTTCGAGTCTCCTTCAGCCAGAGATCAGTGTTTGTGTATATTTCGCATGCTCTCGCGAATTCCTTGCATATATATATATATATATATATATATATATATATATATTATTTTTCTAGGTAGTAGGTTGGTAGACAGCAACCACCCAGGGAGGTACTACCGTCCTGCCAAGTGAGTGTAAAACGAAAGCCTCTAATTGTTTTACATGATGGAAGGATTGCTGGTGTCTTTTGTCTGTCTCAAACATGCAAGGTTTCAGGTACATCTTGTTACTTCTACTTACACTTAGGTCACACTACACATACATGTACAAGCATATATATACACACCCCTCTGGGTTTTCTTCTATTTTCTTACTAGCTCTTGTTCTTATTTATTTTCTCTTATCTCCATGGGGAAGTGGAACAGAATTCTTCCTCCGTAAGTCATGCATGTTGTAGGAGGCGACTAAAATGCCGGGAGCAAGGGGCTAGTAACCTCTTCTCCTGTATATATTACTAAATGTAAAAGGAGAAACTTTTGTTTTTCCTTTTGGGCCACCCTGCCTCGGTGGGATACGGCCGGTGTGTTGAAAGAAAGATATATATATATATATGTATATATATATATATATATATATATATATATATATATATATATATATATATATATATATATATATACATATGTCGTGCCGAATAGGCAGAACTTACGATCTTGGCTTAAATAGCAATGCTTATCTTGCCATATAGGACAAGTGAAAATTTGTGTATGCAATAATTTCGCCAAAATCATTCTGAACCTAAAGAAAAATATATATTTCACTGTGTTTGTTTAGTATTAAATTATTGTAAACAAATCTAAAATATATTTAGTTGGGTTAGGCTAAAATAAATTGTGCTTGTTATAATAAGATTAGGTAAGTTTTCTAAGTTTCTTTTGGTGCAAAATTATAAATTTTTACATCAACATTAATGAAAAAAATATATCTTTAAACGTATAAGAGAAAATTTTAGAAAGAAATTAATTTTAAATGAGTTCATACTAATTGACCAGTTTTACATATTCGGCACGACATATATATATATATATATATATATATATATATATATATATATATATATATATATATATATATATATATATATATATATATATATATATATATATATAACATTCATCTTTCAACACTTTTACCATCATTCATACATAATCGCTGTCTTTGTAGAGGCGCTCAGATACAACAGTTTAGATATCACGTCCAGCAGCCAATATCGCAAACCCCTCCCTTAAAGTGCAGACATTGTACTTCCCACCTCGAGGAATCAATTCCGGTGAACTGGTTTCCCTGAATCTCCTCACAAAATATTACCCTGCTCACACTCTAATAGCTCGTCAGTTCCCAAAAACTATTCGTCTCCATTCACTCCTATCTAACACGCTCATGCACCTCCACAAAACCTCTTTTACTCCCTCCCTCCATCCTTTCCTGGGACGACCCCTACCCCGCCTTTCCCTACAGATTTATACCCTCTCCAAATCCTTCTATTTTGTTCTATCCTCTCTAAACGATCAAACCACCTCTACAACCCCTCTTCAGCTCCCCATGAAAAAATAACTTTGCTTATCTTTCATGGGGGCTGATCGTAGAACTCTCCTCCGACTACATTTAACCTTAATTTTATCGAAACTAGATTATGGCGACCAGATATATTCAGCGGCCTCTCCTGCAACTCTACCCTTAATGCCATCCATCACCAGGGATTACGTTTATGTAAACCATACCCCCGGCCGGGATTGAACCCGCGGTCATAGAGTCTCAAAACTCCAGCCCGTCGCGTTAGCCACTAGACCAGCTAGCCACAATAAGATTCATCCAACTAGGTATATTTCTACACCATAGGAAAGTTAGCACAGGCACCTCTGTGACCACAAATGCAAGTTTTTACAGACGAATCTCCAGCTAGCGTGGCCGTGACGAACTTGCATTTGTGGTCACAGAGGTGCCTGTGCTAACTTTCCTATGGTGTAGAAATATACCTAGTTGGATGAATCTTATTGTGGCTAGCTGGTCTAGTGGCTAACGCGACGGGCTGGAGTTTTGAGACTCTATGACCGCGGGTTCAATCCCGGCCGGGGGTATGGTTTATTTGCAATCGTGTCATTACGATTTCTTGAGTCATTACGTTTATGTCTCGGTGCTTTTCGCTCTTCTCCAGTTGAGAGCCTGAAGAACTGAGACACTTATGCAACATACAGGATTCTTTATGGAAGAAATGTTTCGCCATACAGTGGCTTCGTCAGTCTTATACAAAGCAGGAAGGTATAAGGAGAGGAGGAGTTTGAGGTAATCAGTCCCTCAGCATGGAGTCGATGTGTTCAGTCCTTCAATCTTGTAGAAAGTACAGCACAGGGCCATAGCAGTGACTTATATACTGTAGTCAGGTGAGGCGAAGCAGGAGGAGGCCGGGTCATAGTGGCACTATCCACTAGTCTAAGTAGGTCTTCATCCTAAGATTGGACAAGTTTTGAAGAATATTTGTACCAAGATCCCATGATGATGCAGTGTCTGACAGATGTGATAAATGGTTTGAAAACTGACAAGTTAAAGAATTGAGACACTTATGCAACATCTGGGAATCTTTATTGAAGAAATGTTTCGCCAAACAGTGGCTTCATCAGTCTTATACAAAGCAGGAAGGTATAAGGAGAGGAGGAGTTTGAGGCAATCAGTCCCTCAGCCTGGAGTGTGGCGAAACGTTTCTTCAATAAAGATTCCCAGATGTTTCATAGGTGTCTCAATTCTTCAACTTGTCGGTTTTTCAAAATCATTCATCACACAGTTGAGAATCTCTATGCAGAGGCGAATATTCCATCCTTGACCGGTCACCGTGATGCTCATTGTCTTCACTATTATGTTAGCTTTCATGACCTCCGCAATCCTTCCATGTGTAGGATAGTCACTGATGTTAGTAAACGTTCTTTATTGAAACATAAGAAAGAAGGAACACTGCATCAGGCCTACTGACCCATGCGGGAAAGGTCCATGTCAACCCCCGGCTTAGACCAATGGCCCACACAGTCAGGTCACCTCCACTTAAGGAAGGAGCACGGCTTCTGACCTAGTAGCACCAGCTAGTCAGGTCCAACTCACATCCACCCACACCCACTCATGTTTTTATCTAACCTATTTTTAAAACTACACAACGAATTAGCTTCTATGACGGTACTTGGGAGTTTGTTCCACTCATCCACAACTCTATTACCAAACCAGTGCTTTCCTATATCCTTCCTGAATCTGAATTTTTCCAGCTTAAAACCATTGCTACGAGTCCTGTCTATGCTAGATATTTTTAGCACGCTATTTATATCCCCTTTATTTATTCCTGTTTTCCATCTGTACACCTCGCTCATATCCCCCCCTAATTCTACGCCTTTCTAGAGATTGCAGATTCAGGGCCCTCAGTCTATCCTCATAGGCAAGATTTCTGATAAATGGAATCAACTTTGTCATCCTCCTCTGTACGTTTTCCAGAGCATTTATATCCATTCTGCAATACGGTGACCAGAACTGAGCAGCATAGTCTAAATGAGGCCTAACCAAGGATATATAGAGTTGAAGAACAACCTGAGGATTTCTATTATTTATGTTTCTTGACATGAAGTCAAGGATTCTGTTAACTTTATTGCGAACACTAATGCACTGTTGTCTTGGTTTTAGATTACTGCTAACCAGGACTCCTAAATCCTTTTTGCATTCAGTAACATTAAGATCTGCATTATTTAGTTTATATGTGGCATGGTTATTATCCTTTCCAACATTTAGAGCTTTGCATTTGTCAATATTAAAATGCATCTGCCACTTTTCCGACCACAGCATTAGTCTATTCAAATCATCCTGGAGTGCTCTAGTGTCCTCATTAGAATGAATTGGACGGCCTATTTGGGTGTCATCAGCCAATTTGCTTATGTTGCTATTTATTCCCTCATCTATGTCGTTTATGTAAATTGTGAACAACAACGGGCCCAACACTGACCCCTGAGGAACACCGCTTGTGACGTGCCCCCATTCTGATTTCTCCTCATTTATGCATACTCTCTACTGCCTATTTGTCAACCATGCCTCTACCTAGGAAAAAAATTTCTCCTATTTCGTGTGCCTTAAGTTTCCTTAATAGCCTCTGATGAGGAACTCTATCATAAGCCTTAGTAAATTCGTAAGACAGGAACGTCCCTTTGTAAAACCTTGTTGAGATTCATTAAATCAACTTATGCTTTTCAAGATGGCATGAATTGCCTCGGTAATTATTGATTCCATAAATTTTCCCCACTATGGAGGTAAGGCTTATTGGTCTATAGTTCGAAGCTAAGGACCTGTCACCTGCCTTGTAAATAGGTATTACATATTCTATTTTCCACTCACCGAGCATTATGCCAGTTTGTAGTGATATGTTGAAAAGATTAGCCAAAGATTTGCTAAGTTCCTCTTTATATTCCTTTAAAACTCTTGCAAACAATTCATCAGGGCCTGGGGATATGTTAGATTTTAATATCTCTATTTGTCGGAGGACCATGTCACTAGTTACTCCAATCGTGCATAGTTTATTATCGTCTTGTTCTACATAATTTATTATTTCTGGAATTTAGCTAGTATCTTCCTGGGTGGTTTAGAAAGACACGTAAGCAAACACTATGACATATTTATTAGAAAACGTTTCGGTCCTGGGACCTTGATCACTTCTAACATACAGAGGTAGAAAGACATTATATATATAGGCGGAGAGTGAGGTGTGACGCACGTGACCTGAGGAATGTCATAAGAACATGAGAACATAAGAATGGAGGATCACTGTAGAAGGCCTACTGGCCCATGCGAGGCAGGTCCTTATCAAAACAACCTCTGCCTACGACGAGGACGGGTAGACGTTGAAATCATGTGACGTCTACCCGTCCTCGTCGTAGGCAGAGGTTGTTTTGATAAGGACCTGCCTCGCATGGGCCAGTAGGCCTTCTACAGTGATCCTCCATTCTTATGTTCTCATGTTCTTATGACATTCCTCAGGTCACGTGCGTCACACCTCACTCTCCGCCTATATATATAATGCCTTTCTACCTCTGTATGTTAGAAGTGATCAAGGTCCCAGGACCGAAACGTTTTCTAATAAATATGTCATAGTGTTTGCTTACGTGTCTTTCTAAACCAACTTGTCGGTATTTATTACCAAGGTTTATACCATCTTCCTGGGTAAAACCCGAGGGGAAGTAAGTATTGAAAATTTCACTCTGTCCCTTTTCTCTTCGCCTACATTCTTTCTTCTCTTCTCTTCAGTTACCGCCTTTCTATGTTCATGTAGCATCTCACTTTTCCCTACAAACTCTGGCCATACAATAGAGCGGAAAAATAATGTAAGGGACCTGGGAGTAGCAATGTCTGAGGATCTCACTTTCAAGGATCACAGCAGTGCCACGATCACAAGTGCAAAGAAAATGATAGGATAATGAGAACGTTCAAAACGAGAGATGCCAAGCCAATGATGATCCTTTTCAAGTCACTTGTTCTCTCTATGGTGGAACACTGCTGTACATTTTAACATCTCCGTTCAAAGCAGGTGAAATTGCAGATCTAGAGAGTGTACAGAGAACCTTTACTGCACATGTAAGTTCTATCAAGAACCTGAGCTACTGGGAACGCTTGGAAGCACTTGACTTGTACTCGTTGGAACGCAGGAGGGAGAGATATATCATAATCCACACTTGGAAAATCCTTGAAGGAATGGTCCCGAATCTGCACACAGAAATCACACCCTACGAAAGTAAAAGACTGGGCAGGCGATGCAAAATACCCCCAATTAAAAGTAGGGGCGCCATTGGTACACTAAGAGAAAACATGGTAAGTATCCGTGGTCCAAGACTGTTCAACAGCCTCCCACCAAGCATAAGGGGAATTACCAATAGGCCTCTGGCTGCCTTCAAGAGGGAGCTGGACAGATACCTAAACTCAGTGCCGGATCAGCCGAGCTGTGGTTCGTACGTTGGACTACGTGCGGCCAGCAGTAACAGCCTGGTTGATCAGGCCTTGATTCACCGGGAGGCCTGGTCGTGGACTGGGCCGCAGGGGCGTTGATCCCAGAATAACCTCCAGGTAGACTCCAGGTACCCCCTTGGGAAGTTCTGACGGTTCGTGTCTGTTCTTTCCCACTGCCACTGCCCAGCTGCCTATGGTGGCTTCTCGCTCTCTTTTTCTTAACCACTTCCGATCTCATTCTCATGCCATCGCAGTGTACACCGGTGGTTCCAAGTCTTCTGACGGCGTCTGATTCGCAGCAGTGTTTCCGGACAACGTCGTGCGAGGGCATTTATTATTCCCGGCTAGCATTTTTGCTGATGAATTGTATGCCATTCTCGTAGCATTTATCTGTATTGCATCTATGCCTGTGTCACCATTTGTGGTCGTTTCAGACTCTGTTAGTGTTTTACAGGCTATAAGAAAATTTGATACACCTCATCCCCTAGCTCTTCATATCCAACTTTGGTTACACTGTATCTCTAGCAAGCACAAAGATATTATTTTTTGTTGGGTCCTTGGTCATGTTGATGTTCAGGGCAATGAACAGGCAGACACTGCTTCACAGTCAGCAGTATATGACCTTCCAGTTTCATATAGAGATGTTCTATTCACAGACTGTTTTCTGTAATTGCTACCCACTTTTGCATCCGTTGGCAACGTTGATCTGATCTGCTCCATAACACACTACATTCTATTAAACCTAGTATAGGTTTCTGGCCGTCTTCTTATCAGTGTCGAGGTTTGGAGACTACTATCTCTCCCATCTATGCATCGGCCACACTCGTCTTACTCACGAGCATCTCATGGAGAGGCACCCTGTTCCACTCTGTGAGAATTGTCAGGTTCCAGTTTCTGTTTTGGACTGTCCACTCTATCAAAGAGCACGCAGAATTTGCCTCCAATGTCATCACCACTCTACTACCCTTACTTTACCTTCCCTTCTTGTTGATGGATCCTCCTTTAACCCAGACTCTCTCATTGACTTTTTGACAGCAACTGATTTACTGCACAAACTCTGATGATGATGTGTCTAGTACTCCTCACACCCTTTCTACCTCAGTCTCTTGCTACCCTCTACCCCAGCACTATCCACTGCCGCACTGCACTCCATAATCTAATAATCATCCCTCTCCCTCTTGCTACCCAGTTCTCCTGCATCCTTCCCTGCCCAGAGGCACTGTATGAAACTTGTAGGTTTTGCGCTTCTTTTTGATTAAAATAATAACCCCTCTTCAGCTCTCTGACTATTACTTTTAATAGATCCACACAACCTAATTTCCACGCTATAAATTCTCTGCATAATATTTACACCACACATTGCCCTTAGACACGATATCTCCACTGCCTGCTGCCTCTTCCTTGCTTCAATATTTACAACCCACGCTTCACACCCATATAGAGTACCACTATACTCACGTACATTCTCTTCTTTGCCTCCGTGAATAACGTTTTTTTGTTTCCACATATACCTCAAAACACCACTCACCCTTTTTCCTTCATCTATCCTATGGTTAATTTCATCTTTAGTAAACCCATCTGCTGACAAGTCAACTTCCGAATATCTGAACACATTCACATCTTCCATACTCTCTCCTTCAAATGTGATATCCAATTTCTCTTTATCTAAATCGTTTGATAAGCTCATCAACTTACTCTTATCTATGTTCACTTTCAACTTTCTACTTTTACAGTCCATCCTAAACTCGTTCACTAACCTTCGCAACTTTTCATTAGAATCTCTCAAAAGCACAGTATTATCAGCAAAAGTAACTGTGTCAACTCCCATTTTGTATTTGATTGAGCATAATTTAATCCCATTCCTCCCCACAACACCCAAATATTTACTTGTTTTACATCCCCAACTATAAACATGTTACGCAATCATGGTGACATTACACATCCCTGTCCAAGATCTACTTTCACTGGGAAGTAGTCTCCTTCCTTCCTTCCTACACACCCTAACCTGAGCCTCACTATCCCCATAAAAATTAATTACAGCATTTAGTAACTTAATACCTATTCGATAAACATGCAACATTATATATATATATATATATATATATATATATATATATATATATATATATATATATATATATATATATGTATATATATATATATATATATATATATATATATATATATATATATATATATATATATATATATATATATATATATATATATATAAATATATATATATATGTATATATATATATATATATATATATATATATATATATATATATATATATATATATATATATATATATATATATATATATATATATATATATTTACCAAACTTCTGCAGTCCAGGATTCGATCCCACGACACGTTGCTCGCCTCAAGAGACGACACAACGTACGTCTCACTCTATCCCTTTAGTATAATCCAACTAATTACATTTTAGATAAGTTTACAATAATTTAATAATAAACAAACACAAAATATATGTTTTTTTTCGTTAGGTTCCGAATGATATTATTGCAACATTATTGCATGCACAGACTTTCGCTTGCCTTATTCGGCAAGATCATTGCTATTTAAGCCAAAATCGCAACTTTTATATATTCGGCACGTTATATATATATATATATATATATATATATATATATATATATATATATAAACACTGATCACTGGCTGAAGGAGACTCGAACCTACGATCTTCGGAACAAGGTACGCAGGTACCCAGTGCTATACCATTCTCACCAAACTGGACCAATGCCTTGGCGTCCAGCTTGCGCTAGACTATGACCCAAGGCAGCCAGCTTTCAGGGAGAAGGCTTACAGCTTTTCATGTCATCCCCTGCATGCATCAGCCTTACAATGCAAGAAATTCGCAAGAGCAGCGTTTGTGTATATTTCGCCTGCTCTTGCGAATTCTTTGCATTGTTAAAATCTCTAGTAAGGCTGGTGCATGCAGGGGATGAGATGAAAAGCTGTATGCCTTCACCCTGAAAGGTGGCTGCCTTGGATCAAAGTCTAGCGCAAGCTGGACTCCATGGTATTGGTCCAGTGTGAGTAGATTGGTAAAGCACTGCGTACCTTGTTGCATGGTTCGTAGGTTCGAGTCTCCTTCGGCCAGAGATCAGTGTTTGTGTATTTTTCGCCTGCTCTTGCGAATTCCTTGCATTGTTAAAATCTCTAGTAAGGCTGATGCATGCAGGGGATGAGATGAAAAGCTGTAAGCCTTCTCCCTGAAAGCTGGCTGCCTTGGATCAAAGTCTAGCGCAAGCTGGACTCCAAGGTATTCTCCAGTGTGGGTAGATTGGTAAACCACTGCGTACCTTGTTCTAAGGTTCGTAGGTTCTAGTCTCCTTCAGCCAGAGATCAGTGTTTGTGTATATTTTGCCTGCTCTTGCGAAATCCTTGCATGCCTATATATATATATATATATATATATATATATATATATATATATATATATATATATATATATATATATATATATATATATATATATATATATATATATATATATATATATATTACAGAAAAAATATATAGGGAAGTACCACCTCTATAGCTGGAATGGGGACCCTCATCCTCAGAGAAGACAATAAACGTACCTCAGAGAAAACTCAAGGTTCTCCCCGGAGCTGTTTGAATATATATATATATATATTATATATATATATATATTATATATATATATATATATATATAT
Source organism: Cherax quadricarinatus (assembly GCF_038502225.1). Taxonomy (NCBI): domain Eukaryota; kingdom Metazoa; phylum Arthropoda; class Malacostraca; order Decapoda; family Parastacidae; genus Cherax; species Cherax quadricarinatus. The sequence continues at coordinate 10,151,756 of NC_091346.1, read as the reverse complement.
ATATATATATATATATATATATATTTATATATGTCGTGCCGAATATGTAAAACTGGTCAATTAGCAAGAACTCATTTAAAATTAAGTCCTTTCTAAAAATTTCTCTTATTCGTTTAAAGATATATTTTTTCATTAATGTTAATGTAAAAAATTTTAATTTTGCACCAAAAGAATCTTAGAAAACTTACCTAACCTTATTATAAAAAGCGCAATTTATTTTAGCCTAATACTACTAAATATATTTTAAAAAAGTTTACAATAATTTAATACTAAACAAACACAATGAAATATATTTTTTTCGTTAGGTTTAGAATGATTTTGGCGAAATTATTGCATACACAAATTTTCGCTTGTCCTATATGGCAAGATGAGCGCTGCTATTTAAGCCAAGATCGCAAGTTCTGCCTATTCGGCACGACATATGTATATATATATGTATATATATATATATATATATATATATATATATATATATATATATATATATATATATATATATATATATATATATATATATATATATATATATATATATGTCGTGCCGAATATGTAAAACTGGTCAATTAGCAAGAACTCATTTAAAATTAAGTCATTTCTAAAATTTTCTCTTATACGTTTAAAGATATATTTTTTTCATTAATGTTGATGTAAAAATTTATAATTTTGCACTAAAAGGAACTTAGAAAACTTATCTAACCTTATTATAACAAGCGCAAATAATTTTAGCCTAACCCAACTAAATATATTTTAGATTTGTTTACAGTAATTTAATACTAATCAAACACAGTGAAATATATTTTTTTCGTTAGGTTTAGAATGATTTTGGCGAAATTATTGCATACAAAAATTTTCACTTGTCCTATATGGCAAGATGAGCGTTGCTATTTAAGCCAAGATCGCAAGTTCTGCCTATTCGGCACGACACACACACACACACACACACACACACACACACACACACACACACACACACACACACACACACACACACACACACACACACACACACACACATACATACACACACACATACACACACACAGTTCCCCACAAGAGATTAGTGCAGAAGCTGGAGGATCAGGCGCATGTAAAAGGGAGGGCACTGCAAGGGATAAGGGAATACCTGACAGGGAGGCAACAACGAGTCATGGTACGTGAAGAGGTATCACAGTGGGCGCCTGTTACGAGCGGGGTCCCACAGGGGTCAGTTCTAGGACCAGTGCTATTTTTGATATATGTGAACGACATGATGGAAGGAATAGACTCTGAAGTGTCCCTGTTCTCAGATGACGTGAAGTTGATGAGAAGAATTAAATCGGACGAGGATGAGGCAGGACTGCAAAGAGACCTGGACAGGCTGGACATGTGGTCCAGTAACTGGCTTCTCGAATTCAATCCAGCCAAATGCAAAGTCATGAAGATTGGGGGGTGGGGGCAAAGAAGACCGCAGACAGAGTATAGGCTAGGTGGACAAAGACTACAGACCTCACTCAGGGAGAAAGAACTTGGGGTGACCATAACACCGAGCACATCACCGGAGGCACACATCAACCAAATAACTGCTGCAGCATACGGGCGCCTGGCAAACCTGAGAATAGCGTTCCGATATCTTAATAAGGAATCGTTCAAGACACTGTACACTGTGTATGTTAGGCCCATACTGGAGTATGCAGCACCAGTCTGGAACCCACACCTGGTCAAGCACGTCAAGAAGTTAGAGAAAGTACAAAGGTTTGCAACAAGGCTAGTCCCAGAGCTCAAGCGAATGTCGTACGAGGAAAGGTCAAGGGAAATCGGACTGACGACACTGGAGGACAGAAGGGTCAGGGGAGACATGATAACGACATACAAGATACTGCGGGGAATAGACAAGGTGGACAGAGATAGGATGTTCCAGAGAGGGGACACAGGGACAAGGGGTCACAACTGGAAGCTGAAGACTCAGACGAGTCACAGGGACGTTAGGAAGTATTTCTTCAGTCATAGAGTTGTCAGCAAGTGGAATAGCCTAGCAAGTGAAGTAGTGGAGGCAGGAACCATACATTGTTTTAAGAAGAGGTATGACAAAGCTCAGGAAGCAGAGAGAGAGAGGACCCAATAGCGATCAGTGAAAAGGCGGGGCCAGGAGCTGAGTCTCGACCCCTGCAACCACAATTAGGTGAGTACAATTAGGTGAGTACACACACACACACACATATACATATATATATATATATATATACATATATATATATATATATATATATATATATATATATATATATATATATATATATATATATATATATATATATATATATATATATATATATATAGATATATATATATATATATATATATATATATATATATATATATATATATATATATATATATATATATATATATGTCGTGCCGAATATGTAAAACTGGTCAGTTAGCAAGAACTCGTTTAAAATTAAATCCTTTCTAAAATTTTCTCCTATACGTTTAAAGATATATTTTTTTCACTAGTGTTAATGTAAAAAATTTTAATTTTGCACCAAAAGAATCTTAGAAAACTTACCTAACCTTATTATAACAAGAACAATTTATTTTAGCCTAACCCAACTAAATATATTTTAGATGTGTTTACAATAATTTAATACTAAACAAACACAGTGAAATATATTTTTTTCGTTAGGTTCAGAATGATTTTGGCGAAATTATTGCATACACAAATTTTCACTTGTCCTATATGGCAAGATGAGCGTTGCTATTTAAGCCAAGATCGCAAGTTCTGCCTATTAGGCACGACATATATATATATATGTATATATATATATATGTGTGTGTGTGTGTGTGCGTGTGTGTGTGTGTGTGTGTGTGTGTGTGTGTGTGTGGGTGTGTGTGTGTGTGTGTGTGTGTAGGAAAGAGGGAGATTATTTCCCAGTAAAAGTAGGCCTTAGACAAGGATGTGTGATGTCACCGTGGTTGTTTAATATATTTATAGATGGGGTTGTAAGAGAAGTAAATGCGAGGGTCTTGGCAAGAGGAGTGAAGTTAAAAGATAAAGAATCACACATAAAGTGGGAGTTGTCACAGTTGCTCTTTGCTGATGACACTGTGCTCTTGGGAGATTCTGAAGAGAAGTTGCAGAGGTTGGTGGATGAATTTGGTAGGGTATGCAAAAGAAGAAAATTAAAAGTGAATACAGGAAAGAGTAAGGTTATGAGGTATAACAAAAAGATTAGGTGAATAAAGATTGGATATCAGATTGGAGGGAGAGAGTATGGAGAAGGTGAATGTATTCAGATATTTGGGAGTGGACGTGTCAGCAGATGGATCTATGAAAGATGAGGTGAATCACAGAATTGATGAGGGGAAAAGGGTGAGCGGTGCACTTAGGAGTCTGTGGAGACAAAGAACTTTGTATTTGGAGGCAAAGAGGATAATGTATGAGAGTATAGTTTTACCAACGCTCTTATATGGGTGTGAAGCATGCGTGATGAAGGTTGCAGCGAGGAGAAGGCTGGAGGCAGTGGAGATGTCATGTCTGAGGGCTATGTGTGGTGTGAATATAATGCAGAGAATTCGAAGTTTGGAAGTTAGGAGGTGATGCGGGATTGCCAAAACTGTTGTCCAGAGTTCTGAGGAAGGGTTGTTAAGGTGGTTCGAATATGTAGAGAGAATGGACCGAAACAGAATGACTTCAAGAGTGTATCAGTCCGTAGTGGAAGGAAGGCGGTGTAGGGGTTGGCCTAGGAAAGGTTGAAGGGAGGGGGTAAAGGAGGTTTTGTGTGCGAGGGGCTTGGACTTCCAGCAGACATGCGTGCATTTGTTTGATAGGAGTGAATGGAGACAAATGGTTTATAATACTTGACGTGCTGTTGGAGTGTGAGCAAAGTAACATTTATGAAGGGGTTCGGGGAAACCGGCAGGCCGGACTTGAGTCCTGGAGATGGGAAGTACAGTGCCTGCACTCTGAAGGAGGGGTGTTAATGTTGTAGTTTAAAAACTGTAGTGAAAAGCACCCTTCTGGCAAGACAGTGATGGAGTGAATGATGGTGAAAGTTTTTCTTTTTCGGACCACCCTGCCTTGGTGGGAATCGGCCAGTATGTTAATAAATAATATATTTATATATATATATATATATATATATATATATATATATATATATATATATATATATATATATATATATATATATATATGCAAGTTTATGGAATAGGTGGTAAGTTACTAAATGCTGTAAAGAGCTTTTATGAGGATAGTGAGGCTCAGGTTAGGGTGTGTAGAAGAGAGGGAGAATACTTCCCGGTAAAAGTAGGTCTTAGAGAGGGTTGTGTAATGTCACCATGGTTGTTTAATATATTTATAGATGGGGTTGTAAAAGAAGTAAATGCTAGGGTGTTCGGGAGAGGGGTGGGATTAAATTATGGGGAATCAAATTCAAAATGTGAATTGACACAGTTACTTTTTGCTGATGATACTGTGCTTATGGGAGATTCTAAAGAAAAATTGCAAAGTTTAGTGGATGAGTTTGAGAACGTGTGTAAAGGTAGAAAGTTGAAAGCGAACATAGAAAAGAGTAAGGTGATGAGGGTATCAAATGATTTAGATAAAGAAAAATTGGATATCAAATTGGGGAGGAGTATGGAAGAAGTGAATGTTTTCAGATACTTGGGAGTTGACGTGTCGGCGGATGGATTTATGAAGGATGAGGTTAATCATAGAATTGATGAGGGAAAAAAGATGAGTGGTGCGTTGAGGTATATGTGGAGTCAAAAAACGTTATCTATGGAGGCAAAGAAGGGAATGTATGAAAGTATAGTAGTACCAACACTCTTATATGGATGTGAAGCTTGGGTGGTAAATGCAGCAGCGAGGAGACGGTTGGAGGCAGTGGAGATGTCCTGTCTAAGGGCAATGTGTGGTGTAAATATTATGCAGAAAATTCGGAGTGTGGAAATTAGGAGAAGGTGTGGAGTTAATAAAAGCATTAGTCAGAGGACAGAAGAGGGGTTGTTGAGGTGGTTTGGTCATTTAGAGAGAATGGATCAAAGTAGAATGACATGGAAAGCATATAAATCTATAGGGGAAGGAAAGAGGGGTAGGGGTCGTCCTCGAAAGGGTTGGAAAGAGGGGGTAAAGGAGGTTTTGTGGGCGAGGGGCTTGGACTTCCAGCAAGCGTGCATGAGCGTGTTAGATAGGAGTGAATGGAGACGAATGACACTTGGGACCTGACGATCTGTTGGAGTGTGAGCAGGGTAATATTTAGTGAAGGGATTCAGGGAAACCGGTTATTTTCATATAGTCGGACTTGAGTCCTGGAAATGGGAAGTACAATGCCTGCACTTTAAAGGAGGGGTTTGGGATATTGGCAGTTTGGAGAGATATGTTGTGTATCTTTATACGTATATGCTTCTAAACTGTTGTATTCTGAGCACCTCTGCAAAAGCAGTGATAATGTGTGAGTGTGGTAAAAGTGTTGAATGATGAAAGTATTTTCTTTTTGGGGATTTTCTTTCTTTTTTGGGTCACCCTGCCTCGGTGGGAGACGACCGACTTGTTGCAAAAAAAAAAAAAAAAAATATATATATATATATATATATATATATATATATATATATATATATATATATATATATATATATATATATATATATATATATATATATATATATATATATATATATATATATATATATATATATATATATATATATATATATATATATATATATATATATATATATATATATATATATATATATATAGGGAGGTACCACCTCTAGAACTTTACTGGGGACCCTCATCCTCAGAGAGGATAATAAACATACTTTAGAAAAACTCAAGGCTCTCTCCAGATATATTATCGTGCTGAATAGGTAAAACTGGTCACTTAGCAAGAACTCATTTAAAATTAAGTCCTTTCCAAAAATTTCTCCTCTACTTTTAATGATATATATTTTTTTCATTTACCTTAATGTAAAAAGTAATAATTTTGTACCAAAAAAAATTTAGAAAACTTACCTAACCTTATTATAATAAGCGCAATTTAATTTAGCCTAATCCACCTAAACATGTATTAGATATGTTTACAATATTTTATTCATAAACAAACACAATGAAATATATTTTTTAGTTAGTTTCAGAATAATTGTTTGTGAAATTATTGCATACACAAATTTTTGCCTGCCTTTTTCGACAAGAAGGGCGTTGATATTTAAGCCAAACTCGAAGTTTTACCTATTCGGCACGACATATATATATGTATATACGGTTAGTCGTCTCGCCTCCCGCAGCAACGGAAATACATGTATTTAATCTTGATATGAAACAAAGATTTATGAAGCAAAAAACATTTGGAACAACATTGGCTTCGTACTAAGTTTAAGAAGAGTGATTATCCAACACTATCCTCATGAGACATATCTTTCTCTGTTTCAGATGCACGAGCAACGAGAGCAGACGGGAAGCCTTATGTTCGTCTGTACCAGTGAACACCTGATACAGAGTCTGCGGTCCGTCGTGCATGACCAGGCTTCAGCCGACATGTACTCAGCACCATGAATAAACTAGACGTGTGTTTCAGGTCATCTTTCGGATATGTAGTGTTGACCATGCATAAGTCACCAGGATGCTGTAATGTGCCAACATTTTTAGTTCTACAAAGGTCGAGTTACACCTGATCTTGCCTCTACCAGGTTCTATTTTCCTTTGTCATAACTAGTGAGCACTCTCTACGACCACTGAGCCCCTACGGTATAGAGTGCTAACAAGTTTACTGTTTTGTCTTACCTATATATATATATATATATATATATATATATATATATATATATATATATATATATATATATACATATATACATATATATATAAATATATACATATATAAATATATATATAAATATATACATATATAAATATATATATATATATATATATATATGTCGTGCCGAATAGGCAGAACTTGCGATCTTGGCTTAAATAGCAACGCTCATCTTGCCATATAGGACAAGTGAAAATTTGTGTATGCAATAATTTCGCCAAAATCATTCTGAACCTAACGAAAAAAATATATTTCACTGTGTTTGTTTAGTATTAAATTACTGTAAACAAATCTAAAATATATTTAGTTGGGTTAGGCTAAAATAAATTGTTCTTGTTGTTATTAGGTTAGGTAAGTTTTCTAAGTTACTTTTGGTGCAAAATTATAAATTTTTACATCAACATTAATGAAAAAAATATATCTTTAAACGTATAAGAGAAAATCTTAGAAAGGACTTAATTTTAAATGAGTTCTTGCTAATTGACCAGTTTTACATATTCGGCACGACATGTATATATATATATATATATATATATATATATATATATATATATATATATATATATATATATATATATATATATATATATATATATATATATATATATATCGAGCCGAATAGGTAAGACGCAATTTTGGCTTGAATAGTAATGCTTTTCTTGCCGATTAAGGCAAGCGAAAATTTATGTATGAAATAATTTCGCAAAAATCATTCTGAATGTAACGAAAAATAATATATATTTCGTTTTGTTTGTTTCTTATTAAATTATTGTTAACTTTTCTAAAATATATTTAGTTAGATTAGGCTAAATTAAATTGCGCTTGTTATAATAAGGTTAGGTAAGTTTCCTAAGGTTCTTTTGGTACAAAATTATTAATTTTACATTATCATAAATGAAAATATATATCTTTAAACGTACAAAAGGGAATCTTAGAATGGACTTAAGTTTAAATGAGTTCTTTACAACTGACCAGCTTTACCTATTCGGCACGGCAATATATATATATATATATATATATATATATATATATATATATATATATATATATATATATATATATATATATATATATATATATTACTATTTATAATTATATTTTAATTCTTGAGTACCTGAGTTTGACTGGGAATATATCACGAAATTGTATTCATAATCAAAATGTGGAACAAAATGTAAAATATTTGTCTAAAGATCACCGCTTCAAATTCTAAATGCTGACATTATTAAATAATGAAATGTAATATACTGCAGATTAAGTGAGACTTGTACAGCAAGATAGAGTGCAAGAGAATGTGGTGATGATGGATATGTAGGGCAGTGGGCCTCCAGCAGGAACAACTTAAATGACCAGGCAAGCTCCAGACGAGCCTGGCCCATGGCCGGACTCAGAGAGTAAAGAAACTATCAAAACTCTTCAAAGGTATATCAAAGGTACGCTGATATGGAATCACTATTGCAAAATGGGAAACTTTTTAGGGAGAATTGTTTGCCCTACAGTTCTTGCTCAAGCAAGTGTACAGACACCTGTTTCTCAGGTTCAGTTCCCTTAACTCTAATATTTTACTAATATATCACTAATTATTTACTGTTATTTAGCATGACATTTCACTTTATCAATTTGCTAATTCACGTACAAACACCGATTGTCTCTTAATCTGATTTTTTATCATATCATTGATAGTTATATAGATGATAGTGAGACAGTGTTATGGTGCTATGTTCTGGTCGTCCCTCAGTCACTATCTGGAAGTTATTACTGAATATTCTGCCTTCGGTTAGGAGATTTAGATCTATTTATTTAAGCTAAAAATAAAATTAATATATAAAATAATTCTTAACTTCTCCATCAACATTCTGAACTATAAATATGAGAATTTAAAGTATCGAACTGCAATATTCTTTCAATTTCGTTTCAGTTTAGGAAAAATTGTATTCTTATGCGAAAGAGATTAAAAATTAGAGGTACACCGTAAATAATCTAAATGATGTATTTTGCTTATTTAACTTCCCTATCAGACGAAGCTTCTGAGATGTACCGAGACTCGCAAATCTACACCATAATAAATTATCAATTATTATTATTATTATTATTATTATTATTATTATTATTATTATTATTATTATTATTATTATTATTATTATTATTTACAGGGTATGGGGCATAACCCGAAGAGGTCATTCAGCACTTGGGGAATGTTAGGTAATAAGGTTAAATATAAGGTGGGGAGAATAGCATCAATTAGATTAAGATATATTCTGCTCATCTACTGCACCACTGATACTCTCTAGTGAACCTTTGATCATTACCTGGAAATACCACACTCATGGACGTTTACACTTCTTACCTACAATTACCCCTAATTTATAAAAAAGAGTAGAATTATTAAGAATGGGAAGATAAAATATTTAGTTGACTGTCTCTAAAATTTTAAAGGAAAGAAAATTATAATAGCATCACTGATAAAATAAAATGAATGAACAACACGGGTATAATTACCATACTAATAGTGTTGTGTAGCGGCTTCACCTGCTCTTAGTAACAATATCTCTCATGCTAACCTGGCGGTAATTAGTGCCTTGAACACACCCAGGTTCACATTAGCATTCATGCGCATCCTAATTTCCTAATGTGGGCTGTGTTGAAAGTTGAGATGAGATCATCACACTAGTTAATAGATACAACATGTGTCATTATACTAAACAGAGGTATGAATATAATAATGATATACAATATCGAAAAGTTGGTAAATAAGATACATGTACAACAGTTAGGTATTTTTATTCCTAGACGTTTCTCTAACACTGTGTGATGCCTATTGTGTCGGGGAAACGATTTGGAACAGGTTACTTAACGTTGAGGTATGTTTGGTGCTTCTGTAAGTGTTCCCGACAACTTGACGCAAGACTTAAAGGCACGCTGTTGCTTCTGCGAGTGTTCACGACAACCTGACGCAAGACTTGAAGGCACGCTGTTGCTTCTGCGAGTGTTCACGACGACCTGACGCAAGACTTGAAGGCACGCTGTTGCTTCTGCGAGTGTTCACGACGACCTGACGCAAGACTTGAAGGCACGCTGTTGCTTCTGCGAGTGTTCACGACGACCTGACGCATGCTGTTGCCTCTGCTGGTGTTCACGACAACCTGACGCAAGACTTCAAGGCACGCTATTGCCTCTGCTAGTGCTCACGACGACTTGACGCAAGAGGAGAAGGCATGCTTGTTTCATCTGCTACTGCTCACGACGACCTGTCGCGAGGCGTGGAGGCATGCTTGTTGCCTCTGTTAATACTCACGACGACCTGTCGCGAGGCGTGGAGGCATGCTTGTTGCCTCTGTTAATACTCACGACGACCTGACGCAAACTGTAGTGGCATGCGTGTTGTCACTGTGTTACGACAACCTGACGCATGAAGTGGAGGCATGCGTGTTGCCTCTGTGTTACGACAACCTGACGCATGAAGTGGAGGCATGCGTGTTGTCTCTACCTGTGCTCACGACAACGTGTTGCTATCCGTCTTTCCCTGGATGCTGGTTGATCCCTGGATGCTGGTTGATCCCTGGATGCTGGTTGATCCCTGGATGCTTGTTGATCCCTGGATGCTGGTTGATCCCTGGATGCTGGTTGACCCCTGGATACTGGTCGACCCCTGGATGCTGGTCGATCCCTGGATGCTGGTTGACCCCTGGATGCTGGTTGACCCCTGGATGCTGGTTGACCCCTGGATGCTGGTTGACCCCTGGATGCTGGTTGACCCCTGGATGCTGGTTGACCCCTGGATGCTGGTTGACCCCTGGATGCTGGTTGACCCCTGGATGCTGGATGACCCCTGGATGCTGGTTGACCCCTGGATGCTGGTTAACCCCTGGATGCTGGTTGACCCCTGGATGCTGGTTAACCCCTGGATGCTGGTTGACCCCTGGATGCTGGTTGACCCCTGGATGCTGGATGATCCCTGGATGCTGGTTGACCCCTGGATGCTGGTTGACCCCTGGATGCTGGTTGACCCCTGGATGCTGGTTGACCCCTGGATGCTGGTTGACCCCTGGATGCTGGTTGACCCCTGGATGCTGGATGACCCCTGGATGCTGGTTGACCCCTGGATGCTGGTTAACCCCTGGATGCTGGTTGACCCCTGGATGCTGGTTGACCCCTGGATGCTGGTTGACCCCTGGATGCTGGTTGACCCCTGGATGCTGGATGATCCCTGGATGCTGGTTAACCCCTGGATGCTGGTTGACCCCTGGATGCTGGTTAACCCCTGGATGCTGGTTGACCCCTGGATGCTGGTTGACCCCTGGATGCTGGATGATCCCTGGATGTTAATTAACTGATCTCAGTAGGCTGGCATTTTTGCGTCTTAAATGAATCATACTTGTTTCTGTTTTATTTAAGATTATTATATTGGGTATTTGTGCATTTATTGGCCTTTAATATTCTGCAACGTAATCATTTAAATGATGAGAGATTTAGCAATAAGATCAATATTGTTGGTAACATTAAGGTGTTCAGTAAATATGATACTTGTACAACACACGTGTATCGTTATTCTGGAAACGTTTCCCCAGCCACTGACAACAGGCTGAGGGACTGATTACCTCACACTTCTCATCTTCCACCGGTTCTCTACATTGGTCTGAAAAAAGCAACGATTGGCGGAACGTTTTCGGAATAATATCCAAATGTTGCAGAGGTGTCTTATCAACTTGTTTCTCTAACCAATTATTCTAAACTTGACTCACGAAATCGTAATGACACGATTTCAAACAAACCATACCACGGGCGGGGATAGAACTCGCGGGTTCTATCCCCTCCCGTGGTATGGTTTATTCTAAACTTGACAAATAAATTTATTTGGGTAATCAAATGATGCAATCACCAGACTGACTTAACTTCTAAATCGTCTCTTCTTGCCTGGGCCTCATTTAGTATAATAATATGTCTGATTGACTCACGAAATCGTAATGACACGATTGCAAACAAACCATACCACGGGCGGGATTGAACCCGCGGTCAGAGAGTCTCAAACCGCGGGTTCAGTCCCGCCCGTGGTATGGTTAATATTTCTGATTTTTTATGTGTAGATTAAGAACTAGTTCTTTGTAACAATATAAACGATAGAATCATTTTTATTTCTTGTTCTCTGTTTACAACAATTCTGAGAGCACAGCATAGGCTTATTTATTGTCAGCATAGGCTTATTTATTATCAGCATAGGCTTATTTATTTGTAAAGAGTATTATAAAATTTCATACTGAAGCCTGACATGTTCTCGGTGTCGCTATTGTTTACATTGTCACCTCAACAATGTTGCGAAGACCATTTTATATATGGGAAGTCGTAAAACATATTCTCTGAAATGCAGTTTATATATTCAGCATAATTTGTACAGGGGAAAGTACAACATATTTCAATTAGAGAAATATGGTGTCTATTAAGAAACTGGAAAAGCTATGCAGGGTTTTATGAAGTAGGTTTGTCAACACGTGATGTATAATACTGTACAGGGAGACGACAAACACTGTGGATAGGTGCAGTACAATTGCGAGCCTCGAACATGAGGGTCACAACGGAGACTTAACAACTTACAGGTAAAGGAGAAGAGAAAAAAATACGGATAATCATGAGAAAGAATTGGTGGCCGTGTTGTCGGGCCTCGGGACAATTATTAATAACTCTTCGGGATTGATAAAGCTGCTGCTTTTTGGGGTAACTGCAGGAAATAGCGATGGAAGTCTTCTAAACACTTTCTCTTATGTAAATATGTTTGCTTAATGACTAGTCTAGCAATATTTCACTTAATGAGATGACCGTGTTGTTGTGGATAACTGTTGTGTAGGCATATTTGTGTTTCTAATCCGTGTTTCCAAATATCTTATAGTTTAAACAAGGTTTTTTTTACTGGCAATCCCCACAAGGAATAATGTATACACGTGCATCACTATTCTTTGGATTTTAATTCTTGGTTTTAATCAAGTCTTTGATGGTGGTTATGCACTATGCTAAAATCCCTCAGAAAATCTGAATGTAGCTGCATTTAATATGAAAACACTGATGTAGTTGCACATTTTCAGTATTCAAAACCGCTATTTATGGGCGTACACTGTAAAAAGAAAAAAAGTCTGTTATCTCTTTTCGTGTAACAAGCTTTTCATGCAGTAGACTTTTGTTATAAGTACATGGAACTTAAAAATTATGAAGTCTTGGTAGGCGATATTCTTGTCTATTTCTACTTTTAAGATAAACTGAATGGACGGCTCTATTTGGTTCACAAAGCTCTTTCCATGATCCTGTATATCCATTCTAATGGAGCACTGTTACGATAACATATATGAATCTTTCAGCTTCCACATGTTCCATGAGCAAGTTGGTGAGCACCTTGCTGAAGGGTGAACCCAATTACATACCATAACGCTGAAATTACTGTCAGCCTTGCTGAAGCTATCGAAAAATCTTAAAAACTCAGTTACATCAACAAAATCTTTTTGCAGAGGGGGGTAAAAGACCTAACTCACGAAATCGTAATGACACGATTGCAAACAAACCATAACACGGGCGGGGTTAGAACCTGCGATTAGAGAGTCATAAAACTCCAGACCGACGCATTAGCCACTGGGCTGGAGTTTTATGGCTCTCTGATCGCGGGTTCTAACCCCGCCCGTCGTACGATTTGTAAAAGACCTAGGTTGTCGTGAACCTTCAGAGGCATGAGTCTTGCCAGTAGGTGCCTTAATAAATAAGCATATTATTTCCAAGTTTGCTTATTTCTTATCCCTAATGGTGATGTTTCTGATTCCCTAAAGAAGATGATTCTCTGCTACGAGAAATTCTCGGGAACGACTCTTGCTAATCTTTGAGACATACCAATGATACAAGTGGCAGCACTAGCTGGAGCAGCTGATTTGTGTGTGTCAAGGAGTCCGGACATCAGTGATTGGAGTTTCGTCTCAGGTTCGGTACATATTGAAGCCTAATGCACATTTAACAAAAGTACTTACTAAGGGTGTTCAACGTAGTTATAGTGACTGATTCGTAGGTAGAGCGGCTGTTGAGTAGCTCCATAATTTAGCAATGTAATGGGCTCGGTGTCCCTTAGGCGCTGTATAATCCCTACGGAATTAGCGCTCCCTCATGATAATAATAGTGACCACGGTGTAACTTCATTATTCCTCATATTTTATCGGCGATAATAACGACAACTGTCATCCTCAGGCTGACAGGACAGCGCAGTGACATATTTTATCGGCGATAATAACGACAACTGTCATCCTCAGGCTGACACGGCAGCGCAGTGACATATTTTATTGGCGATAATAACGACAACTGTCATCCTCAGGCTGACACGGCAGCGCAGTGACATATTTTATTGGCGATAATAACGACAACTGTCATCCTCAGGCTGACACGGCAGCGCAGTGACATATTTTATTGGCGATAATAACGACAACTGTCATCCTCAGGCTGACACGGCAGCGCAGTGACATATTTTATTGGCGATAATAACGACAACTGTCATCCTCAGGCTGACACGGCAGCGCAGTGACGTATCCAAGATTTTATCACTGTGTTACAGAGTATTGTTTACCAGATTCTCCTGTAAGACGCTGGGCTTAAACTGGTCACTAGTGGTCAAGTCAAGCTGATGGTTGGATTTGCAAATAAGTCTACAAAACTGACTCACAAAATCGTAATGACACGATCGCAAATAAACCATAACACGGGTGGGGATAGAACCCGCAATCTGGAGTTTTGAGTCTCTCTGATCGCGGGTTCTATCCCCGCCCGTGGTATGGTTTAACTCTACAAAAATTTTTAAGTTTAAATGAGTGAATTTATTTAAGACTTGTATGCATAAAAGCTGATATGAAAACGAGCAGCGAAAACGGAATATTAAAAATAGGATACACTAGGTGTGTGACTGGCTGGTGTTAAGTCAGTGGCGACACCATCAGTCAGTTTACTCCAGAAACCTGACACAGTTTTCTGTATCTCTGGTGAGACGGTCGTTGTTAACTCATCAAAATGTTCAGCGATAACTGGCATAAAATATTAATTTCGTTCTTGGACTAAAATTATAAGACTTATAAATAAAAAAAATAAATTAATCCACGTGAAATAAGGCTTATTTTTTAGTTTTTTTCTCCTGTACTAAATAGCATTACATTATTTGAACTAAGTAGAAGTCTGCTTAACCTATTTTCAACTAATACTACTTTTTCTAAATTGAAAAATGCTTATTATCTATAGCCCATTGCAGAATATAAATACATGTATGAAATTAATTATGTGATCCTTTCAGAGAGAGATTTGCTAAACCCTTAAAAAGTTAGCTTTCAAAGTTAGAGTTTTTTTTTAAAAAAACAATGATTCAATAAAACGTAAGATGATAAGAAAACGCTGAAATGTATTTTCTAAATCATGTATACAATATGAGGCTGGGAAAGATTTGGACACTAGGTTCCAACAGCACGGATATTCTTTCTTCCAGCTTATAAATCGAAAATTTTCTTCCTGTATTTGCTGGTGAGTGAATATTTAGTAAACTATGAGCATTGAACATAGTTTCCTGAGAAGGATTCCTGCGAAGGATTCCTGCGAAGGATTTGCTAAGCAAAATATTCTGTAATCAGCTTTAATTGTGCTTGAAGCCCTAGAATAGTGTTAACCGAGTAATGAACTCAAAATATTACCCACAGGGATGTTGGATTTTGCTAAAATAAGGAAAATACAATATATTTTATCTCTCAAAATATGACCTACTGTTACAATTTGTGATTTTCTTGCTTAGGTGAACATATAGCTACAATGACTTAGATTCCTGTGTACAGTAGTTATAATTTTATTGTGTAGTTATTTTATTATTGTTTTATTGAGTGGTTTATTGTGTGGTAATTATTTTAAAATGTTAGTCTCTATTGTGATTAACCATAGTTATATTGATCGCTACTCAGTTTTAAGAAAAGGCAGTAATAAAATGAACAACCAAGGTAGCCCAAAGGATGTTTTTTTCCGCCCTAAAAATAAATCGAGCTTCTTCTAACCTGCTGAAGAGAATATACTTCATATGAACACAGTTGAATACATTACTACACATGTCCTAAATTTATGCACTTATGTCATTTCTTCTGTATTGTCACTTCTATATTAGCACATTCATGCAATCTCGTTAAGTTGTGCCTAACAAACGGAACGATTCTTATGGCTGATCTGCCTAAGTATTGATCTATACAAAAAAAAATCTTTTATTGATTATTAGTTTGTTTTTTTAATTAAAAATTAAGTAAAAATGTTTAGTTTTGCTCCAGTTATAATTTGCATATATTACCTACCCTTGTTATAATAAACGTAATTTATTTCAGTCTAATTCTATTAAACATTTCAATGATCAATTTGCTAAATATTAATTAATATTAATGATACATTTTTTTAACGTTATGCTCACATTCATGTTTGACGAGTTATGACAAAAAAATCACTCTTCTTACTTGGCAAATATTAACGTTGCTATGCACGTTACACTCTCCTAAACTATTTTCCGGCATGATTTGTGTCATGGAGGTGAGAAGTGCCGTGCTTGTAGTCTTATAGTGTGAAATGCCTTTGCTAACAAACACTCCGTCCTAGCAGTCTTTTTTTTTTTTTATCTTGGAGATATAACATTTTAGGCCAAGCCCACTCCTCAGGTCCCCGCGGTAATCTACTAACCTTCCTTACTGTAAGCTTAAAGTGTCAAACATCATCGTGTCCGTGTTGGCGTCTCGCTTTCCTCAGGCTTTGTTCAGGCCGAGGGAGTCCCACAAGGTTGTGTCCTTAGCACTACCCTTTTTCTCTTGTCTGTAAATGACCTACTTTCTGTTCTTCCATTGCATGTTTGGTCCTAACTTTATGTGGATGGCTTCACTACTGCTTAGGCAGGCGCTGACTGTCGCCTGGTAGCAGCCTCCCTTCAGGATGCGATTGACTGAGTTTCCCATTGGGCCATTTCTCATGGATTTAAATTTTCTAGGACGGAAACCTATTTCATTACCTTCACTAGGCACCCTCTTATCCCAGATATTCCAATGTTTTCACACGGCTCACATTCCAGAATGTGATACGGTCAAGTTTCTTGGCCTTCTCTTCGATCGCCGGTTGCCATGGAAACCTCACATTTCCTCTTTGAAGGCAGCTTGCCATGGTCGGCTGAATCTCCTTGAAATTCTTGCGCATCGTTCATGGGGAGCAGATCGCCGGACTCTCCTCTGTTTGCATTCCACCCTCGTCTTGTCCAAGTTGGATTATGGTGACCATTTCTATTCTGTAGCTTTTACAACTCTTTCTAAGTTAGATCCCCTTCGTCATCAGGGTCTACGTTCATGCCTTAGTGCCTTTCGTTCATCCCCTGTTGAAAGCCTCTATGCTGAGGAGAATGTTCCGTCTTTAGCTGATCGTTGGGACGCTCATTGCCTTCATTACTTTGTCCGCTCTCATGACCTTCGTATTCCGTCTATGAATAGGTTGGTCTCAGATGTTAGTTGAAGCCCATTATTTGTTCGGCGCCCCTGCTTACTCCGACCGTTTTCTCTTTGTCTTCACTCACTCCGGTCTTCTCTCCAGTTGCCTCCCCTTCTTCCTTGGGGTTTCCGACTATTCGTGTCCGTTCTCCTCTACTGCCGTGCACCAAAGCTCTCCTACCTACGACTGCTTCTCTCTCTCTTTTTCTTGATCACTTCCGGTCGCATGCTCATGCCGTTATTTATACAGATTGTTCTAAATCTTCTGGCTGTGTTGGGTTCGCGGCGGTGCTCCCTGACGATGTTGTCCAAGGTCATTTGTTAGACTCAGCTAGTATTTTTACTGCCGAGTTGCATGCCATCCTGATAACGCTTCTCCCTATTACATATATGTCTCCTTCGACGTTTGCGATCATTTCAGGTTTCCTCTCAGTGCTTTACAAGCTATTAAACAATTTGATTCCCCTCATGCATTAGCCCTTTGTATTCAACTTTGGTTGCGCCGTGGCTAGCAAAAACAAAGACGTCGTTTTCAGGTTGGATCCCTGGACACGTTGATGTGCAGGGCAATGGACAAGAAGACGCTGCTGTGCGGTCAGCAGCTCGTGATCTTCCAGTTTCCTATAGAGCAGTGGTTCCCAAACTGGGGGTAAATTACCCCCTGGGGTAATTTAACCATTTTTGGGGGGTAATGGAGGGGTGACAGAAAAAAAATTATGAATTCTGAGAATCAAGAAAACAATGCGGTACCCGGTATGAGGATTATTGTTAACTTTGTCTTAGTATATAAAGTTGTAAAGTAAACCTATTATAAGTAAGTAATAAAGTTAAACCAAATAACAATAAACATCAAAAACTAATATACAGTATTAGAAAAGAAGAAATATATAGCTAAGTGTGTGGAAACCCAAAAGTATTTTGACAAGTATGCTTCGGGACAAAAGTCACTCAGTAGCCCAGATCGACCTTTCCAGTACGCGTCACTCACTTCCTGAGGCTGCCTCTATTTCACACTGTCAGTTTATCTGTGAGCATCAGCCGAGGTAGACATAAGCTGGTATGTATGTGTACTGCCCTGTGCAGTATATAGTTAGTATTTACCCACTGTTACTGTGAATTTGTAGCTATTATTAATTTTATATATAATGTATGTGTGGTTCTTACGTTTTCAATGGTTTTGCTAGGATTAGCAGAGTATGCGAGGCTGTATACGTTCACGTTTAGCCATATATATCAATAATAACAACATTTTGTGAAAGGGGTAACATGCTTTATGTGGCATGTTAAATTGGGTAACAAGCTGAAAAAGTTTGGGAACCACTGCATAGAGGTATTCCGTTCAGAGATTATTTTCTCGTTATCTCGGCCCGTCTTCGCAGCCGTTGGCAACAACGGTGGTCGGACATGCACCATAACAAATTGCACTCTATTAAACTGCTGTTAGGTTTGTGGTCATCTTCTTACCACCGTTGCTGTACTCAGGAGACTGCGCTCTCCCGTCTCCACATCGGCCATACTCGCCTTACCCATGGATATCTATGGAATGACACCCTATTCCTCTCGGTGAGATCTGTTGGGTCATTATTTTGGTTCTTCACGTTCTTATGGATTGTCCAGTTTACCAGCGAGCTCGCAGGATTTACCTTCACGGAAGCCGCCGCCCTACCGCTCTTTCCTTATCTTTCCTTCTTGCAGACGGTCCTGCCTTTTGACTTACAATCACTTTTTGACTTTTTGTCACCAACTGCTTTACTGTACGAACTTTCATACACAATCCTTAGCGTCCCTTGCAGCCCTTTTCTCTCCTCACCTCTGATCCCCTTTCCACCTAGCTGTTCATAGCCCCGGCACTATTTTCTGCCATGAAGCACTGCATGACCCTTGTCGGTTTAGCACTTTCTTTGATTATAATAATTACAGTCTTATAATAAAATAATATTAATAATTAATAATTACTATTTCTACAAGTACATGATACAGAACTAGCTAACATCAATGACACACTACTACTATTCAAAGCATTTCGGGTAACCTAGGTTAATCTTTTTCCCAGAATGCGCCCCACACCAATCGGCTAATATCCAGGTACCTACTTACTGGTAGGCGAACAGAGACGGCGGGTGTAAGGAAACATACCTAACGTTTTCACCCGTACCGGGGATCGAACCAAGGAGAGGTGGGGATGTTGCAGGATCGAGGGTCATCTAAAATATGATGTGAGGTGATGTATAGCACCCGAGTGGAAATAAGTCACGTTGTCTGACCTTTTTTGGTGTTATCAGAGGTTCTCTACACATATGCTGCTATATACGATAATCTATGTGAATGTATTTGTGTATACCTGAATAAACTTATTTATTTACTTATTTTGGCGAGATACTGATTGAATGATTGACAGTGTCTTACTCCTTATGGGCCACCCAACATGGACTTTAGTGAAGCTAACCTTACACCTGGAGGGTGGCAAGTACGATGCCAGAATTTCGGCGTAATCAGTTCGGCTAATTAGGCATAATTAATAAACACACACACACACACACACACACACACACACACACACACACACACACACACACACACACAAATATATATATATATATATATATATATATATATATATATATATATATATAACAAAACTGCACTAGCCAAGGAGTCGAACCCACGGTGTTTTGGCCCGCCTCATGGTGAGAGAAAACGCATGATGCTTTAGACCGCTAGACCACACAATCCTTAACAATAGTGCATCCAGCCAAGCTAGATGTTGTACCCACCATCGAAGGACATCATCGCATGTCCATCGATGGTGGATAATCTGTGGCTAATCTGTGGATAATCTGTGGATAATCTGTGGCTGCCTTGGCTGCATCATCTGCCGCCTCATTTCCCCGGATGCCAGCATGGCTGGGGATCCAGTTCAATGTCGATCTGTTACCCTGAACTTCTAAGGCTGTCATTATGCTCAGAATCGTTGTGATGAGGTGAACACTGTCCTGTGGTTGAGGATGGGAGAGGGCATTGTTTGCAGAAGTGGAGTCAACATGTATGACAGGTCGGAGTCGATGTTGTAGGGTATGTGACAATGCCTGCTGAATCCCCACCAGCTCAGCTTGAAGGATCGTGCAGTGGTCAGGGAGTCGCCAGCCTTGTGTGTAACCATTGTGGTACAGTCCGGCTGCTGCTCTCTTCCTGTCAGGGTCGACAGAACCGTCTGTGAAATACACTGCACATGTGCCTCCCTCTGCCAGTGCCATGCTTGTCTCAGCATGATTGCTGAGGGTGTCTTGACTGCAGAGACGCTTAGAGATGGGTAGCTGCATGATGCAAACATCGGCTGGATCTGGGCGCCAGGGAGGTGGTGGATGGTACCCAGCAACAGCAAGGGCGCAACTCTTCTCGAGGAGTAGTTGTATAGGCAGCAGCTTCTGCCCAGCAGCACAAAACGAACGAATTCAGGAGTAGTCCGTGAAGAGTGTGGGATCTTGTGTCATGGTTGCCAATATCCGTCTTCTACAGTAGAGTATCTTGCTGCCGGTGCAGAATAGTGGCTACTTTGCGGCGTTTATATATCCTACTCTGTCAGCCAAAGAAGGAAACCGGGCCTCAGATTTGAGATATACTGCGTTGGTCCAGATGGGGGCCCCAAGCATAGTTCTTATCACCTGGTTTTGTGAGTCCTCCACCCTTTGTCTCCTCTGTGGAAAGAGATTATGTGTGATGAATGGTTTTGAAAACCGACAAGTTGAAGAATTGAGACACTTATGCAACACATGGAAAGAGATTAGCCAACGCCGGTGCACCGTAGTCAATGAGCCAGCGCACTGCTTGTATATAGTACAAGCGAAGTAGATCTTTGCTTGCCCCTGCACGGTGCCTCGTCATGGCTCTCATGGCGTTGGGTCAGAGTAGAGCACGGGATCTGACATACTCGACCAGTTTCTAAAAGGTCAGCTTTTTATTTATGTAGATTCCCAAGTATAGGTAGGAGCCTGTCCACTCAAGTTCTATATTCTGAATACGTAATAAGGACGTTAAACAGGGTAGGTCTGAGCACACCACCTTGTGGCGTGCCGTTTTCCAGGGTTTTAAAGGAAGAGTAGTGTCCCTGAAAGCTGACACAGGCCTGCCTGTCCCTAAGGTAGGACTCTATCCAGGTCAGGTGGCGTCCGTTGATCCCCTTAAGAGCTAGTATTGCTAGAATTGCTGTGGTGCTGGCTAGCTGAACTGCCTTCTCAAGGTCGAGGTAGACGACGATATTAGGTTTCTTGTTACTATCAACAATCTGGCTTAGTAGGGTGGTTATGCACTCTGCTGTACCCACTCCTTTGGTGAAGCCAAATATGTGATGATGAGGCGGTCTATGTTTCCATAGAAGGCGGTTTAACACCATCCTTTTAGCAATCTTGGCTAAACAGCTGGTCAGCGATGTTGGTCTCATACAGCCTGGGTTCTTGGGCTTTGGAATTGGTACAATGGTAGCTTTCTTCAAAGCTTCTGGGAGTGTCCCGGCCCTCCATGACTTATTTATGACGCCTAGTATGGCTTCTCAACGACTCTCTGACCAGCCCGTGCACTCATGGAGTACGTGACACCATTCATGCCCGGGGCAGTGTCACCTGTGTTCTTAATGGCACGTCAGAGTTCCAAGGAAATATTCATATTTTCAAAACTGCTTTTTATGAAACAAGATTTATAACTGAATCTTGTTTCATAAAAGGCAGTTTTGACAATAATATGAGCATTTCCTTAGGTTTATATAAATTAGACTCATTTATAATTAATAAAATTTGGTTAGAGCTTAATAATGCATTGGACAAATAATAAACCTTATTTCTTGGGTAGAATATTTTGTTAGTGGGATGTCGTGAGGACCTGTCTAGTTGAACCAGCGGACCTACTGCAGTGTTCCTCTTTTCTTTTGAGTCCGGTATTGTCGCGCGTCAGGTGTTTCTTTGTCGTGGGGGTTGACTGTGAGGTGTGGTCTAAGCCCTTTAATTGCCTTCCTTTGCTGTATTACTTTCATAGTTCCTTGAAAATGTGAGTAGTCACGAAAGCGCTTGGAATTTCACTACTCCTTCACAGTGGTTGTTTTGCATATTTTAAAATCACCTGTTTACTGAGATCTTATTGCATATATATATATATATATATATATATATATATATATATATATATATATATATATATATATATATATATATATATATATATATATATGGGATAGTCCAATAGTGGAAAATATAGCCTCAACAATGCTTCAGAGTGTGTCAGGGAAGGATAGAGCCCACCTCCTGGCAGTGAGAGCCCCTCATGCAGGGGATTTTCTGTTGGCTGTTCCCAACTCCAGCCTTGGTACACGCCTCGACCCACAGACCATCCGCATCGGTGTTGCCCTTCGACTTGCCGCCCCTATTCTCGCAGAACACAGGTGTATTTGTGGCAGTGAAGCAGCAGACCGATTCGGGTACCATGGTCTTGTGTGCCGTAAATCCGAGGGAAAGATTGCAAGACATGAGGAGGTTAATAACATTATCAAGAGGATCCTCACAATAGCTGGATGCCCAGCAGTAAGGGAGTCACCCCAGCTATGCAGATCTGATGGCAGCCAGAAGCGTCCAGATGGTATCACCCTTCAAGCCTGGACAGATGGGAAGCAGGTGGTGTGGGACTATACATGTGCATCTATCTTGTCTGATACCTATCTCCAATACACCAGGGAGGAAGGAGGGGCAGCTGCCAGCTTCAGGGAGTCCCAAAAGTCTAGAAAATATGGAGAACTTGCCCATCATTATATGTTTGCTCCCATAGGCTCAGAGACCCTTGGCTCATGGGGAAAGAATGCATCTAAATTCCTTAAGGAGCTGTGAAAAAGACTCATCAGGGTAACTAGGGTTCCCAGGGCAGCTGGTTTTCTGTTCCAGCGGCTCAGTGCGGCTGTTCAAAGGGGTAATGCCTGCTGTATTTTGGGCACACGCCCCAGCTCTGAGGAGCTGGATGAGACTTTCACCTTATAATCGGTGATACACACGTAACAACATGTACCGTATATGCCACCTTTATATCAACAATATATCTCTTAAATCTTATATATATATATATATATATATATATATATATATATATATATATATATATATATATACATATGTCGTGCCGAATAGACAGAACTTGCGATCTTGGCTTAAATAGCAACGCTCATCTTGCCATATAGGACAAGTGAAAATTTGTGTATGCAATAATTTCGCCAAAATCATTCTGAACCTAACGAAAAAAATATATTTTCACTGTGTTTGTTTAGTATTAAATTATTGTAAACAAATCTAAAATATATTTAGTTGGGTTAGACTAAAATAAATTGCACTTGTTATAATAAGGTTAGGTAAATTTCTAAGATTCCTTTGGTGCAAAATTAAAAATTTTTACATTAAAATTAATGAAAAAAATATATCTTTAAACGTATAAGAGAAAATTTTAGAAAGGACTTAATTTTAAATGAGTTCTTGCTAATTGACCAGTTTTACATATTCGGCACGACATATATATATATATATATATATATATATATATATATATATATATATATATATATATATATATATATATATATATATATATATATATATATATATATATATATATATATATATATATATATATATATATATATATATATATATATCACAAAAAGTAGGGGCACCATTAGTACACTAAGAGAAAACACATTAAGTGTCCGGAGCCCAAAACTGTTCAACAACCTCCCACCAGCCATAAGGGGAATTACCAATAGACTCCTGGTTACCTTCAGGAGGGAGCTGGTCGAAAGAGAATCAAACCTACTAACCTTGGAACAGTATAATAACCACTGTGAACAAATAGTGAAATTCCAAGTTGTTTCGTGATTTCTCACATTATCAGTAATGAGAGAAATCACGAAAACGCTGAGAATTTCACTATTATTCGGCCAAAAACACAAGATGCCATCCACGTATCTGAACCTTCTAGCTTTACGAGTAGGGAGAACTATCAACAGCCTCACCTCAAAGAATATATATAGATTTCTCAATAAGGGAGACAATGGATTTCCCTTAACCATTCTTTGTCTCTTAGCTTAGCATTCCCTTTAAAATCAAACTTGCAATCAGCAACACACAAGCTAATCAGCTCATTAATGGTGTTCTTATCAAAAGACATGTAGAACTGATCTAATTATTATTCCAAGTAAGATAGCAAATCAGTAACATGAACTCGGATGACAACGAATGACATCAAAATTTACTAGTGTAAAGTGTAAACTCACTGGAAATGTTAACATTTTGCAGTTTGTCAATGAGATTATCATTGTTTTTTATGTGAGCTTCAGAAATGTTGCCAAGCAAAGGTGTTAATAATTTTTCCAACCATTTTTGTCAAGATATATGACGCCGATGCTACTCAGCTAATATTAAGTCTGGTTGGAATACCGGACTTGTGGGTTTTAATCAAATTGTACATATAAGGGAGTGTCGCCGACTTCGTTGATAATTCTTTAATCGATTCCTCATTATCTCTCAGTAATGTTCTAATCTGTTTTTTTAAATTTACTATTAGCCTTGTCCAAAGGTTTCTTATTATTAAGATCAGCAGATTTCAGCATTTGTTTATCATAGTATTCTGTTGTGGATTTCACATTTAGATAAAGAGGAGGCTTTTAACGGTAGTTTTTAATCAAATGGCAGATAGGACCTTTCGATATCTTCAGGCAGAGAGTTGCGGATTTTAGGACCTTTAGGAGTTTTTAGATAGAATGAGTTGTAGACTCTAAGCCTACATGCCTAGTTCCCTTAGTTCCCACCAAGGGGAACGTCTTTGGGTGGGTATGCCCAGACTTGCCTCTCTCTCACTCGACGCTAACGTAACCCCTAGTCAACACTTGGCACTCCTCTCTCCCTCGCAGCATGGCTCCCCGGGGCCATGGGCACTAAACATACTGCCTGTGTACCCACGATCTTCGCAAATAAAGTAAGAATCCTCCAAACCCTTATCATTTGTCACCGCCTTGATAATGCATGCAATTAACCCATTATAGAGTCGAACACGGGGGATGTCAGAGAGATTTTTGTGTCCGGTATTTTGTCCATGAGTTCTGTTGTAGCTATCAAGGAAGAGTATCGGATCAGGGATTATGGTTGTATTGGTTGTAGTGTGCATATACCAGCATGCACAGTAGTATGAGTGTATCATATATCTTCAGCAAGTTTAAACTTTTGATAAGTGAGAGTGTGTTGTCAAGCACGACTGAGTGTTCGTCCGAACAGTCGCATTTTCTTGAGTTATCATTAAGTTTAGGTGAGTGCTGTATTAGATCCCCAGGTACATACACCATAGGTGAGGTAAGAATAAATCAGTGAAATGTTAGAAGATGAAAGATTGATGGGTATATTTCACGAAGTGTAAGTCATCAGAGAGACAAGAGAAACAGAAGATACGTAAGATGGCCGCTGAGCTAAAAATCAAATATAAACAACAAAGACGAAACAATAGAACATAAAATGGATCCCAGGACTTTTTTTTCTACAGATAATGAGGTGTGAATCACCTCCCTTCACAATGTACTTCACAATGTACTTCACAATGTACTTCACAATGTACTTCACAATGTACTTCATAATGTACTTCACAATGTACTTCATAATGTACTTCATAATGTACTTCATAATGTACTTCACAATGTACTTCACAATGTACTTCACAATGTACTTCACAATGTACTTCATAATGTACTTCACAATGTACTTCACAATGTACTTCACAATGTACTTCACAATGTACTTCACAATGTACTTCATAATGTACTTCACAATGTACTTCATAATGTACTTCACAATGTACTTCATAATGTACTTCATAATGTACTTCACAATGTACTTCACAATGTACTTCACAATGTACTTCATAATGTACTTCACAATGTACTTCACAATGTACTTCATAATGTAATTCATAATGTACTTCACAATGTACTTCACAATGTACTTCATAATGTACTTCATAATGTACTTCACAATGTACTTCACAATGTACTTCATAATGTACTTCACAATGTACTTCACAATGTACTTCATAATGTACTTCATAATGTACTTCACAATGTACTTCACAATGTACTTCATAATGTACTTCACAATGTACTTCACAATGTACTTCATAATGTACTTCATAATGTACTTCACAATGTACTTCACAATGTACTTCATAATGTACTTCATAATGTACTTCACAATGTACTTCTCAATGTACTTCATAATGTACTTCATAATGTACTTCACAATGTACTTCACAATGTACTTCATAATGTACTTCACAATGTACTTCACAATGTACTTCATAATGTACTTCACAATGTACTTCACAATGTACTTCATAATGTACTTCACAATGTACTTCACAATGTACTTCACAATGTACTTCATAATGTACTTCACAATGTACTTCACAATGTACTTCATAATGTACTTCACAATGTACTTCACAATGTACTTCACAATGTACTTCACAATGTACTTCATAATGTACTTCACAATGTACTTCACAATGTACTTCATAATGTACTTCACAATGTACTTCACAATGTACTTCACAATGTACTTCACAATGTACTTCACAATGTACTTCATAACTGCAACAACTCTTTGAAAATTTTCAAGCTCCTGTGCAGTTGTAAAGTTACAAGTAGCTATATACAGTGTATGCTTTATACAACAAGTAGCTATATACAGTGTATGCTTTATACAACAAGTAGCTATATACAGTGTATGCTTTATACAACAAGTAGCTACATACAGTGTATGCTTTATACAACAAGTAGCTATGTACAGTGTATGCTTTATACAACAAGTAGCTATATACAGTGTATGCTTTATACAACAAGTAGCTATATACAGTGTATGCTTTATACAACAAGTAGCTATATACAGTGTATGCTTTATACAACAAGTAGCTATATACATTGTATGCTTTATACAACAAGTAGCTATATACAGTGTATGCTTTATACAACAAGTAGCTATATACAGTGTATGCTTTATACAACAAGTAGCTATATACATTGTATGCTTTATACAACAAGTAGCTATATACAGTGTATGCTTTATACAACAAGTAGCTATATACAGTGTATGCTTTATACAACAAGTACCTATATACAGTGTATGCTTTATACAACAAGTAGCTATATACAGTGTATGCTTTATACAACAAGTAGCCATATACAGTGTATGCTTTATACAACAAGTAGCCATATACAGTGTATGCTTTATACAACAAGTAGCTATATACAGTGTATGCTTTATACAACAAGTAGCTATATACAGTGTATGCTTTATACAACAAGTAGCTATATACAGTGTATGCTTTATACAACAAGTAGCTATATACAGTGTATGCTTTATACAACAAGTAGCTATATACAGTGTATGCTTTATACAACAAGTAGCTATATACAGTGTATGCTTTATACAACAAGTAGCTATATACAGTGTATGCTTTATACAACAAGTAGCTATATACAGTGTATGCTTTATACAACAAGTAGCTATATACAGTGTATGCTTTATACAACAAGTAGCTATATACAGTGTATGCTTTATACAACAAGTAGCCATATACAGTGTATGCTTTATACAACAAGTAGCCATATACAGTGTATGCTTTATACAACAAGTAGCCATATACAGTGTATGCTTTATACAACAAGTAGCCATATACAGTGTATGCTTTATACAACAAGTAGCCATATACAGTGTATGCTTTATACAACAAGTAGCCATATACAATGTATGCTTTATACAACAAGTAGCTATATACAGTGTATGCTTTATACAACAAGTAGCTATATACAGTGTATGCTTTATACAACAAGTAGCCATATACAGTGTATGCTTTATACAACAAGTAGCTATATACAGTGTATGCTTTATACAACAAGTAGCCATATACAGTGTATGCTTTATACAACAAGTAGCCATATACAGTGTATGCTTTATACAACAAGTAGCCATATACAGTGTAAGCCTTATACAACAAATAAGTTATACCTTGTAATTAGTTGTTACATGCTGTGAATAATGTTACACTTTCGTAACAGAACATACTAGTAACATATTTTAACGTATATACAAGGCCTACTTGTTTTTTCTATTGCATAGCCCGTGTTTCCGAAATTATTTGAGAAATATACATATGAAGTGAGACACTTCAAAATGTAAATGGAAAATACTCCAGCAGCTGCCTGCGCAGCATATATATAACCAATGAAAAATCTTCTAGATGATCTTGAAATAAATCCTAAGATAGAAAACATAGGTTTAGGGCGTTAAACCGTCTAAAATTTGGTATTAGAAGCCGCCTTGTTGGTGCTCAACGGATGCTGTATTAGGGATCGTTAATGTAAATAAATCTGCAAAATATTGGTTAGTCAAAAATTCCAGATATATGCTATTGGCTACTGGACTAAATAAATAAAAAATATTTTAGTTTAATTTGGGAATCTGACTGAAAGACTTTGCATAAAGCCTCAGTTTACTAAATTAACTCCTAAATGTTTCTTAATAACAATCTTGGTAAGTCTTTAAATAACGAAAAGGCACAATACCGTGACTGGAACGATAATGGAACGTCAATGGTCCAAGTCGGACCGAAACGTCGTCGTAAGCTTCTCTCTTTTATGTGCGGGTTATTTGTGTATTGGTAAGTCTTACTTGTATATGTGTATAAAGTTCAACCAAGCATCGGTAATTATATTTTAGATATTGGAAATAATAAATTACTTTGGACTCACGAAATCGTAATGACACGATTGTAAACAAACCATCTCACGGGCGGGATTGAACCCGCGGTCAGAGAGTCTCAAAACTTCAGACCGTCGCGTTAGCCACTGGAGATTCGTCTGTAAAAACTTGCATTTGTGGTCACAGTGGTGCCTGTGCTAACCTTCCTATGGTGTAGAAATATACCTAGTTGGACGAATCGTATTGTGGCTAGCTGGTCCAGTGGCTAACGCGACGGTCTGGAGTTTTGAGACTCTCTGACCGCGGGTTCAATCCCGCCCGTGGTATGGTTTAAATTACTTTGGATTTATTCAGAGAATTCCTCAACAAAACTTGATTTAGTTCAAGGATTCCATCCCTGACAACATACATAATTATGCTACTATTACTACTACCATTACTACTACTATTACTACTACTATTACTACTACTACTATTGCTACTACTACTACTATTACTACTATTACTACCACTACTATTACTGCTGCTGCTGACCTTTTCTCCTCTTCTCGCTTCAGTTCAGATTTGACAGAGGTTCAAGGACTGATACGTCATCAAAAGTTCCACTCTCCTATGTGTGACTTATTTATGCACATTCTTTCTATTATTTCATTACTTAAGTATGTGATTCGGGTCTCAATTTATTCATAAGACGATTTGACAGCTGAGGGTTTAAGTTACAGAACGTCTTTATAAAGTGGCAGTTTTTAGGTAAATCCTCATTTACAATTACGAGACAACATAAAGATGAGAATTGCCAAAGACGATTTGAATGGAATGCGTAGGTGATTGTGAAGGATCTTGGGGGACGGTGACTTCATATAGCTGATCTGCACATCGTGGAGTAGCCTGAACTGTCTTGAAGTATTATCACCTCCCGGTCAACCATCCATCAACTCGTCCACTGTCTGGTTCACGTTTCCAAGTTTCCCTTAAGCAATCACGATCCATCTTTTGTGATGGATCGTGTTTGCTCCTCCGGTTGTGGAATGACTGTAGTGTGTGTGTGTGTGTGTGTGTGTGTGTGTGTGTGTGTGTGTGTGTGTGTGTGTGTGTGTGTGTGTGTGTGCGTGTGTGTGCACTCACCTATTTGAACTCATCTGTTTGTGACTGCAGGGGTTGATTCACAGCTCCTGGTCCGGCTCTTCACTGATCGCTACTAGGTCATCTCCATGCTCCATTAGCTTTATCAAACCTCGTCTTAAAACTATGTATGGTTCCCACCTCCACTACGTCACCTTCTAGGCTATTCCACTGCCTGACAACTCTATGACTGAAGAAATACTTCCTAACATCCCTTTCACTCATCTGAGTCTTCAACTTCCAATTGTGACCCCATGTTTCTGTGTCCCTTCTCTGGAACATCCTGTCTTTGTCCACTTTGTCAATTCCTCGCAGTATTTTGCATGTTATCATGTCTCCCCTGACCCTCCTGTCGTCCAATGTCGTCAGGCCGATTTACCTTATACTTTCTTCGTAGGACAATCATCTTAGTTCTGGGACTAGTCTTGTTGTAAACCTGTGCACTTTCTCTAATTTCTTGAAGTTCTTGACCAGGTGTGGATTCCAAAATTGTGCTGCATACATCAATATGGGCCTGATGAATATGTTTTACAGAGTCTTGAATGATTCCTTACTGAGGTATCGGAATGCTCTTCTTAGGTTTGCCAGACTTCCGTATGCTGCAGCAGTTGTCTAGTTGATGTAAGCCACAGGACTGCACTCCGTCTTCGGTCTTCTTTGCCCTTCCCCAATCTTCATGACTTTGCACTTGGTGGGGTTGAACTCCAGGAACCAGTTTCTGGACCAGGCCTGCAGCCTGTCCAGACCTCCTTGTAGTTCTGCCTGGTCCTCGTCCGACTGAATTCTTCGCATTTACTTTACATCATCTCCGAACAGGGACACTTCTGAGTCTATTCCTTCCGTCATGTTTTTCATATATACCAAAATGAACACTGGTCCTAGGACTGACGCCTCTGGAACCCCGCTCGTCACAGGCGCCCACTCTGACTCCTCGTCGAGTAGTATGACTTGCTGATGTCTTCCCGGCAGGTATTCCCTCATCCACTGTAGTGCCTTCCTTGTTTTACCTGCCTGGTCCTCCAGCTATTGCACTAATCTCTTGTGTGGAACTGTGTCAGCAGCCTTCTTATAATCCAAGAAAAAGCAATCTACCCACTCTGTCATTGAACACCAGTAGGTTTGTGACACAGGATTTCCTGTCCCTGAAACCGTGCTGGTTGTCGTTGATAAGCTAATTCCTTTCTAGGTGCCCCACCACTCTTCTCCTGGTAATCTTCTCCATGACTTTGCATATCATGACGCGCGCGCGCGCGCGCCCGTGTGTGTGTGTGTGTGTGTGTGTGTGTGTGTGTGTGTGGTCCACCTCTTGTGCAAATTGTGGGATTCATAGCCTCGGAGAAGTGAATGAATAGGCTTCGAGGAAGAATATTTGGATTTCTTCCTGAAGCCATATGAATATTCCACTTTCTCTAATTCCCCATCTGTTTATTCATGTTTACCAATTGGTATACTTTATTACATAATATGGCACAAAAGATTTAAAAGATACAGTGCTGGTATAAAGTTGGCATAAACAGTACATGAGGTATAAGGGATACATTTAAAGTACAAATTGTTTCATGTTTATCACAGATTAAAATGCGAAAATCTCTTCCAGCTCCTCAGAACTGATGCGCGTGCCCAAGATACAGCAGGCATTATTACCCTTTTGAACTGCAGCGCTGAGTCGCTGAAATAGAAAACTATCCGCCCTATGATCCCTGGTTACCCTGATGAATCTCTTGCCTAGTTCCTTAGGGAGCTTAGATGCACTCTTTCCCCATGGGCCAAGGGTCTCCGAGTCTATGGGAACAAACATGTAGTGATGGGCAAGTTCACTGTATTTTCTAGACTTTCGGGACTCCCTGAAGCTGCCATCAGCCTTCTCCTTCCTGGTGTACTGGAGATAGGTATCAGCCATTGAAGATGCACATGTGTAATCCCACACCAC
This sequence comes from Cherax quadricarinatus, assembly GCF_038502225.1. Classification (NCBI taxonomy): domain Eukaryota; kingdom Metazoa; phylum Arthropoda; class Malacostraca; order Decapoda; family Parastacidae; genus Cherax; species Cherax quadricarinatus. The sequence goes on along the minus strand of NC_091346.1, from coordinate 10,119,649 downwards.
ATGCTTGCCATCTGTCCAGGCTTCAAGGATCATACCATCTGGATGCTCTTGGCTGCCATCAGATGTGCATAGTTAGGGCGGTTTCCATATTGTTGGGTAACCCGGCTGTTGTGAGACACCTCTTGTTAATGTTATTATCCTCTTCATAACTTGCAATCTTTCCCTTTGATCTACGGCACACAAGACCTTGGTAACCGAATCGGTCCGCCGCTTCACTTCCGCAAATACACCTGTGTTCGGCGAGAATAAGGGCAGCAAGGCGAAGGGCAACACCAACGCGGATGTTCTGTGGGCCAAGGCGTGTCCCAACGCTGGAGTTGGGAACAGTCAACAGAAAGTCTCTTGCATCAGGGGCTCTCACTGCCAGTAGGCGGACTCCATCCTTCCCCGACACACTGTGAAGTATTGTTGAGGATATATTCTCCACTATTGGAACATCCCAGTGTGACTATTTGTATTTTTTTTTTTGAGGGGGGGAATACAGGTCTCCTTTCAGAACCAGTTAGATTATCCTAGATCATGACTCCGTCAATGAAATTTTGGTAATGGACTCCAACCTTGTCCCTAAGATGTTCAGAGAGAATGACTGCTGCAAGTCACTGGATGCAAGACCTGAGAACAAGAAAGCAGGTAGTGCAATCTGTGATGCCCTGAGGACACCAATGCTTCCCAGTCTGACTGGAAGTGTAGCTTGGTCCCACTAGTCATCTTCTAGAGTAAGCTTGAGTACTTTCGTAAAAATGTGCCTCAGAATGCTGTCGTATTCGTGCAGTATAGGGTTCTCATATCAAGGTGCACATCCTAGGAAATATGTTAACCTGGGCAGACTCAAGCACTTTGTGAGAAGGTGCATGGCACCGTGTGTGTCAAGATTGCCTATTCGTTGTTCCATCTTCCTCAACTCATCCAGTTTCTTGCTGAAAATATAGACAATGTGCTCCAAGCAAGGCGCTGTTTGTGGGGACAATGCGTGATGGTTATGGTAGTCTTGATCTCACTGCGTCGATCATTTGTTGATTAACTGACATATCACATTTGGATGTAATCATGATGAGTCCCATTTCCTGTCCCTGTGGCATCACCTATGCAAAATCATATAGAAGGGACTCCTTTTTTCCCGCTAATGTGTCGTCATCCTGGAGCCAGATGTTTAGCTCACTGGTCAACCTGACTGTTATTACACAAACCGCTATACAGAAGCAAATTTATATTAATGAAATTACGAAACAAGTGCTTTTGATCATTACTAGAACTGCGGCTAGCCAGGATTCGACGCTATATCATGGCCTGCGCGGTGAGAACAGAAAATATGCATCACTCTATCCACGGGACCAACAATTCTCAAACAACAGGCACTGAGTGAAACTGAGTGTGTTTCTCCTGATGCGAGAACATACGTGGTTATGGAGCTCAGAGACTAGTTTCAGCCTCATCCTGTTTAGTGTACCAGCCTTCACGAGCAGTTTACATATTAATGAAATTACGAAACAAGTGATTTTGCATCATTAACAGAATTGCGGCTAGCCAGGATTCAATCCGGCGTCACCATTTCCAGGAGCTGGACATGGCGTTACCATATCCAGGATCGAATCCTGGCTAGCTGCAGTTCTGTTAATGATTCAAAATCCCTTATTTGGTGATTTCATTAATATATAAACTGCTCGTGAAGGATGTTACCCAAACAGGATGAGGTTGAACTTAGTCTCTGAGGCCCCACGACCACATATGTTCTCATACCAAGGAGAAACATACTTGGTTCCACTGAGCGGCTGGTGTTTGAGAATTGCTGGTTCCGTGGATAGAGTGATACCGGGTTGGACATGGTGGCACAGGATAACAACGGTTCGGTCAACGACAGACCGCATATACGACAATGGTGTAAAACCTACTCGTACTGCAACTCATACATAAGTATAGCACATATAATTATGAACAGTTCATAATAATTGATAATGATAACAAACTACTATTTACTATACTGTACTTCTATCGTTATTCTAGAGAGTACTCTTTCTACTTGTAATTTTTTTTCACTGTAGACAGCAGTATGTCCCGTGTTACGCCACCAGCAGCCTCTTACATCTTTTGTTTACCACAATATCTCTTGACAGTATCGTTTTCCCTAGGTGTGTGTACCATCTAGGTTTGTGTAAGTACACTCTATGACGTTGGTACAAGGACAAAATCGCAGAACGGCGCATTTGTCAGAACATATCTCCGTCGGAAGGCGAGGTAGTTTAATAAGTTTATTATGTACCCCATACCCATCCTGTGGGCGGTAGTCAAAAGATGACAGAGGTACATAATGGGTCCAGGGACTGGGCCCCAAAGTTTTGATAGCTGAACAAGTTACAAAGGTAATGAACTCAAGGTAGATCTGGTCACAATCATTACAAGTTACGAAGGTATTTACAGATTACAGAGGTACATAACGGGTCCAGGAACTGGGTCCCCAAAGACGCATGGTCTGTTTGTAATTCTTATTTTCATTTCGTGTTAGTTTGTTAACTAAAGGTCTTGTTAAAATCTTTACTTCATTTGAGCTTTTTTTTAATTTTTTTTTGTATTTCATAAGTTTATTTTTCCTTAATAATTTCAAAGGAATAATGTCAAAATCCCGTGACTGGAACAAGACAACCTACCTTTAGTAGACAAACTGATGACGAGGTTTCGGTCCGATTTGAACTAGTAAATGGTCCAATTAGGACCGAAGAGTCGTCATTAGTTTCAGTGTCTTAAATACGAGTTATCAGTGCATTAATTATCTCCTCAGGGAAGCCCAAGAGGTCATGTGTATATATAAACTGGAACTCTCTCCATATTGCTGCTTCGACTGCTCACATTTCCAACAGTAAAATATCGTCACTGAAGTCAGTTAATTCATGCAGCCTAGGATGAAATTGCTGACTCTCCTTTATGGTTGTAACCATTAGCAAATTGATGTAAACTGATGTGCTATTAAGGCACGTATTAGTTAATCGTTGGGGCGTTATTAAAGCACGCATTAATCGTATCATTTGATACTGAAGTCAGTGTGATTACGTTACATCTATTGTAAATAGTAAGTGTCATGCCGGTAGATGCTAGTTTAACTAATTATTCAAAACAGTGTGTTAATATTCCTTTGTTATGTCGATCACCCAAACCATTAAATAGGAAATTATTATAGTATATTGTATAAGATAATCCCTCTAGCCACTGTATATTCAATTATTACTTTTATTGGCACATTCTTTGTTAAAGGTGACATAGTTCATAATGTTTAGTTCATCAGCATCACAAATAACACTTTGTAGTGGCTTGTTTATGCATCATTAGTGACGTATACTTGGAGAGGTTTGCGGGGGTCAACGCCCCCGCGGCCCGGTCTGAGTCCAAGCCTCGGGGTAGGTGAAGGCTACAATTTTTTTTCTCTGCATTGTGACTTTATTTTTTTTATTTAAATATAAATGTTCAGGATTTAAATGTCTCTTAGCGAATATATGCTGAGAATTTACTTTAAATCTCATCATAGGGAGTTGTGAAAAAGTTATATAGAGACTTAAAGACCCTATTGTAGTCGATAGGTTTAATTAAACTCCATTAGCCAACCAACCTAGCCAATATTAATGCCAGAAAATAATATATTAGAAAAAACCATCATTTACCTACAATAATAAGATTATGTCGCTTCTTTACAAGTCTCTTTCTTTCTTTTTGCTTCCACTTAAGGTCATGAAATCATCATCATTAAAACGTAATTTTTCTTACGCATGAGAAAGGTTATCTGAGGGATGGTAATTCTTAAGTGATTGTTCCTCCATCTTTGCTGGAATAATTCCTTTGAAACTCCCGTAGCTGATGAACCTTTACTGGATATTGCGACTCAATAATTCTTTTGTATATAATGTTTGTTCATATAATTTTATATTGATAATAGTTTAATTAATAGCTACAATCAAAATTTCATGCTTTGTGTTATTGACTTATTCTATTAGCTTATGTATGTAGGTAGCATGTTACAACACCTCTCATTGTGCTCGTTGTTGGAGAGATTTGATTGGCTGCCAGCACCTGCAACTGCTGCTCGCTTGTTTAGCAGTTGGTTCCTGGATGAAGGTGGTACAAGTCACCTGACACACCTGATGTTGTTGCTGCTGGACCTGATGCTGTCGCTGCTGGACCTGATGTCGCTGCTGAACATGATGCTGTCGCTGCTGGACCTGATGTCGCTGCTGAACATGATGCTGTCGCTGCTGGACCTGCTGTTGCTCATGGAAGCAACACACTCTGTCGCCCTGTTTGAGAAACCGCCATTCTCTTCATCTCATGTCATTTAGACTTTTAGTAGAGTATGTCTCCATCGGTGAGCCGGGATTTACATCTCTTAACTCTGTGCAACTCTGTTCACAGAGCATTATTTAGTCTTAGTAATATTTGACGTTTTCAGAAGTCGCGTGTGATGGAGACACTATGTCTCTGGTCCCGAGTTAAACCTTCAACCTATATTGTTCTGGCATCAACGCACTGTCATAGTCGGGGATTTCGTATTGTTGTACACTGTTTCAGTAATAAAAAAGTTTTATGCCTTTTGTGTATGATCTGTTGAAGCCTCACTGTTAGGGTCATTTTTAGTCTCCTTGATTCCGTGCTTGACTTGACGCAGTTATATTCTCTGCTTCTTCGAACATTATTACTGTTTGGCGAATGAGTCGTCATATTGTTCAAGCAAGCTATTTTTTTTTTTTTTTATTTTATTTAAAATACAATACATAGCTTAACATAAAAACCCTTAAACTAGGGTTGATACACATTGTATATAAACACATTTTGAAAACAATCTCTCAGAACGTACAATAGCAAATAAACACAATATTAACAAACACAAGAGGTTACACAATTATACTAGAAAATATCGCTTGTGACAAAACATAACATTAAGAAAATGGGCAATCTTAACCCTATGTACACAAGAACAACAACAAGAACATAACATGTAGGTGACCCCTGTAGCAGGTTCAATAATATAAATAAAACCATAATCCCTTCGGTATACACTATTTACATAATATACTGGGACATTGCCAATGCACAATACAATACAATAAGAAGAATAGTATGATAAATATATAAATATATCGGTTACTCACAACCAACACAAATAATCTATAACCGAAAGAACCTACATCACAATCTCATGATAAAACAAAGTACATACTCGCCTTACCACAAGTCTTACGAGTCAGCCACAAAACTAGAAAAAGCCATAATCATTCCGCACTCATCTACAGGCTATACACATTATATAACATAGCAATAAAATGCTCGGTACAAACACACAAAACCCCGTTTGCCAGGCCATAGCCGAAAGGTACATCAAGTACTTCAACAAAGAAAGAAGGCAGTAGACTCTGACTTAAGACATCTATAACACATATAACTTCACCACCACATCCACTCACACAACCACATTTTCCTCAACCACGCATTACACAGATACACACAGTAAACCAGCCGTTGTGCATACCCAACCCCGGAGACAAGCCCGTTCCATCCCCTGAAATTCACTCCCCCCCCCCCTTTCACAACGTTAACAATGCTCTCACACTCATACTACGGTACCCTGCTGAAAAAGCCTGGTCCCAGCGACTTCCATATATTTCCCGATTATAACACAACGTTCTATAAATGGTCCCCGCCAACACCCTTTTGCGCACCTCCCAATCCCCATTCCTTCTCATTGCCCAGGATACAAAAACAAAATCCGCAATTATATACGTGATTGCACGTTGCACAGGCGCCTCGACGCCTCCCACGTCCAAACTTAACGCCCTCAATACTAATATCCCGCCTCCTCCCACTGTCCTCAGAACCTTACCCATCCATTCCCTGATACTCCCCAAATTATCACAAAAATACACTACATGAAACGCAGTCTCCTCATCCCCGCACACCCGACACGCGCCCTCCACCATCAACCCTCTTTCCTTAAGTGCAGCACCCGACGGCAGTATACCATGGAGAAAACGGAAAAATACCTCTCGCACATTTGGACGCACGCGCATCAACCGTAATCTTTCCCATATATCCTTCCACGCATACATAGGGTAGATACTCTCAGCCTTCACGACTACCTTCGTCCTTACAACACGCTCCAAAACACCCACTCGAACTTTATTAGGGTCCCGTACATGCAGCAACGCCCGCAACACGTCTTCACACACTTTCATCTCCGACCCTCCCCACCACATTCGCACCTCTTCATGCAAGCCATTCACGCCCCTCCCTGCATGACCCCGCACACGGCGTAACCCCCACTTCAAATAAATGCACTTGACTCTTAACCGTAAATCAATCAACCCCAATCCTCCTCTGTTGACCGGTAAAGTAACCACACTCCTACTCAACCATTCACACCCGGAACCCCAAAGAAAATGGAAAACCCTCTTTAACAGCCTCGTAACATCCGGACCTGCTAACGGATATACCGCAGCCACGTGCCAGACTTTACTGTATAACAACACATTCACAACAATCGCACGCTGATGTACTGTCAAATGAGTTGGTCTCAACCCATCCAATCGCCCCACCACTCGATCCACAACAAGTCCAGAATTAACCATCCTCGCCTCTCTCGCACTACGCATATACACTATTCCACACACTTTTATCCTGTCCACCATATTCCAACGTACATTCCTTCCCCAACTCTCTCTTCCCACCCAATCTCCTAAGACCAGTAATTTTGATTTTTCCACATTAACTCTTAACCCGGTAACCCCCGCGAAATTATCAATAACATCTCCAACCGCACGTAAACTCCTCTGCGTTCGCACGAGTATTGTCGTGTCATCCACATACCCTATTATTCCCTGCACTCCACTTCCTACTCCCCAATCCACCTCCATACACGCTTCCACCTTTCTATAGAAAGGGTCTGTTAAACAGGCAAACAACAATTGAGACAGGGGACAACCCTGCCTAATACCCCGACCCATGGATACCCACTTCCCCAATTTCCCATTTACTTGTACACACACTCCCACACCTGTATACAATGTCTCTGCCCAACGTACCACCTCCTCCCCAAAACCCTGCCTCCTTAATATATACCACAACACCTCACGTTCTACACTATCATACGCCGCCTGCCAATCTAACGCTAAGACACCCCCCCCCTGCTCCCCTCCCGACCCTTCCACAAAATTCTTTATAATACTATGCCCGTCATACATCGTCCTCCCAGACACACCATATTGTCCTCTCGCAACCACTCTATCCACCACACACTTCATCCTATTTCCTAAAATTTTTGCAAAAATCTTATAATCAGCACACAGCAATGATATTATCCTAAAGTCCCGCACCGTGTCCTGTTTCTTACCTTTTGGCACTAAAACCACAACCGCAGTTCCTTGCAACCTGCCCATCCTCCCCTCCCTTTTCATCGTATTCATTAGTTCTACTAAGAAGGACTTCAACACATTCCAATGGCTCACATAAAACTCGCAGGGCAAGCCATCCAGACCTGGAGCCTTACCCCGTGCCATCCCCTCCAAAGCCCTCCACACCTCCCCTTCTTCAATATCCCCCCCCAACGCCATGCGATCACTGCTACTTAGCACACAAGATATATTCTCCCCCAACCTCCCGAAAGTCTCCCCATCCACTCCTACACTCAGTAAATTTTTTCCAAACCACCTATCAACGTAATCACTCATTGCCTCCGTTGTTCTTAACTCATGTCCCGCCCTATATCCACCTAAGTCCTCATGTACCACCAGCCTATCAATTTCCATAGCCATACGTCGCTGCCTCTGTCCCCTTAACACACAGGCCGATGGTCGGTCACCCCACACCGCCTCTTCAATTCCACCCTGCACTCTCACCGCATCAAATCTATCATTCTGCAAATCACGAATCCTTCCTTTTAACAACTCGATTTCCTCCATGGGATACTGCCCTGCCTGCACGCCCCTCTCATAACAACTTTGCAACCTACCCTCGAAATACTGCTGCAACCCGTACGTCATCCAACCCTGGTACTTTCCCCATCGCACATAAAACTGCCGGATCCTCTCCTTAGCTACCCCATCCCACCACCCCAGCAAGTCACCCACATCCCTACCCTCTCCCCACAAATTCTCCCACATTGTCCGAAAATCTAACCCCGCCTCCTCCACCCCAAGAAGTCTCACATTTAACTTCCAATACCCTGGATACCTCTTAGGTAAGCTGGCCCAAGTCAAGTCCGTATAAACAGCTCTATGATCCGTGTAAACAGCTTCCACCGTACGCACACACATCACTCGCACACTTCTCGTCACATATAACCTATCGAGCCTGGCCGCGTATCCCTGTCTATGAAACGTATGCTCAACCATTAGGTCCCCACCTCCAATAACATCCCTTAACCCCACGCCCAGCAAAAGATCCCTTAGGCTAACCAAAAAACACCCTGCCCCCCGTGGCTCCACATCCTTTCTACGTACTATACAATTCCAATCACCGCCCATGATTGTTACCGAGGGAAGAGATCTCAAATAATAAACCAAAACATCACGCACAAATTCATTCTTCACCCGTACATCACGCTCCGCCGGCGCATACACACAAACCACTGCCAGTCGCTCACCTCTCCACCATCCATCTACCCGGAGTACCCTACCCTCCTCCCCTCCCTCACATCTAATTACAACAAACGGGCTTGTCTCCCGAATCAGAATTCCAACCCCACCTTTCAAACGGTCCGAATATGCCACAAACACACGATATCCGTCCACATTCAAATCCCGACCCGCCTTAAAGTTATGCTCCTGCATGAATACAATATCTATGGCATGACGCCTCAGAAACCCCTGGAGCCACAAACGCTTCACATTCATACACAACCCATTTACATTCACAGTCATACACCTGAAACCTTCTTAAGGGGTTTTACACGCTGCCCTGTAACTCCTTTCATAGACACGTCACCAGCCTTCCTATTTTTCCCACCATGCTCACCACAGTGAGCTCTATTCCCTCCCCGGTCGAACACCTGACCGGACACACCTGTGGCGCCTCCACTCACCACATCAGCCCACGGTTTCTTCCCCGGTCTTTGCGCCGGGGTCAAGACATCATCGGAATCAGAGTGCGTTGCCGCCCTCTTCCGCCGAACACTCTCTGCATCCATGGTCTGGTCGGGGGATGCCTCACAATGCACCTCCGCCGCCACCTCGACCACGGTCACCATTCCCGTAGAAGAGGCACCTGCAGTCAGCTGGCTGTCTCTCCTCTCGTCCTCACTCTCCTCAGGTCCCACCACCGATTGTACATCATCTCCAGCTCTCTTCGTCTCCAAAAACTTTTCCGTCAACTGCTCCAGAGCCACATCCTCTGCTCGTTCTCCTCCACTCAACGTGGTCTCCCCTTCCACCAAAGCGGAGACTGTAGATTCTACAGGCATCGATGGGCTCGACCCCACCGTCGGGAACTCTCTCTCCACCTCCTCACTCCAAGACGAACTATGACCCTTTACAGGCGTCCCGCTGGCAGGCCCCGCCTTCGGGTCAGGCCCTCGCTCCGTCCTTCTGTCTGCAACCTGTCGTTGCTGCTGCCTCTCACACTGTGCTGCCATATGGTCATAAGCACCACATAGCCTGCAGGTCTTGCGCTGCCCTGCGTAATACACCATCACTTGCGTCCTAAAGTCGTCCAGGATGACAAACGACGGGATGGGATGCCTCAGCGTCATCTTTAGGTTGAACGTACCCTCCGGCCAGCCGGCGTACGCCCCATCCACCCAGGTACCTGCCATTGCCAGATGCACAGTACCATAACGTTCAAAAACGTTCCGTATATCTGCCTCGTCAGCTTCGAAAGGCACGTTGCGTACCTTCACCCAAGTGTAGTGTCGCGACACGTCAATTAAACGAACTCGTATTGCCGAGTTTACGTCCACACAGCCATCTTGATACTGCTCCACCAGGCGCTCATACACTGCCGTCGATCGTAGCTTAACGAATATTCGGTAAGCCCCGTTGAGCGATACTCCATACAAATCTTGATCAGCAATGCCGTATGTGTCGCGAATAATCAAAGGTAGAAGCACCTGTGCGGACTGAGGCGTAATTACACCCCGCACTAAATCAAAGCACACAGTGTTGACGCGCCTTCTGACAGTCTGCGCCATCTTGTGAAAATCAATCTGCGCAGGAAGGCCTCTCAACCAGGAGCGTGTGCGCAGCACAACCTCACGGCAATAAAGCGATGAGGTCAATGACAAGCAAGCTATTTGATTGCCTTGATGGCTGAGAAGTTAGATTATTTATGGACTTGCTCTTGTCAATGTCATTCTAAGTCGAGTCTGACTGAGTCATACCGAGTATTACTGAGCACAATTACACATACATGTTTATTTAATTATATCTCTCACGTATTTATGAGTGAATCTTTAATAACGTAACTGATGGTACAAATTAAGAGTATTCAAGTGTAGTTTATCTGAAGTGTCTACAGCACCATTTGTAAATCACAGTGTAAATATATTCAGGTATAATAAGACATACCAAAAGATATGTGTATGAGGTTATCTCCTTGATTATTCACTTTGTATTAAGTGTAATAATTACCATATAGACATCTTTGTTATTAAAGTTCTCAACTTACATTTAGTAGGTTTATATTCGTCAAGTTGTGATCCCAAGGTGCTCCTGAGAAGCCACGTAATTTTAACGGGATAACTGGACTAGGATATATTCTGGCAACATGCTACGAAATCAAAAACAGGCTAGATAATAGAGGGGGGATAAATAAGTTGACCTTCTAGTATTCCCTGGAGATGTTTATACTTTATAGATGTCGCTTTTTGTAACATTGGAATACTTATCAATATTCTAAATTTCCCTATTGATGTCTCTTAGATAAGGCTGAAATATTTTGTATGATCTTCCTGCGTGACAGAACATGACAGGCAAATATAGTTAGCTGCGATATATATAGTAGTATGCAGATTAATTGTGCTAGGAATAAATTTTGTGACCATTTCGTATGTGTTAGTCTTCTGCTTAATTAATATAGTTTTGGTTCTCTTCTTTTCAAAAGAGTTTGCTACCAACTTCTGGCAACCATCCAGTTGCGTTACCATTCCACACTCGTCAGTGCTACAGCAGCTGTTGTTCTGTAAGGATATTCCTGCAAGCATTTTCTGTGAGTGAATGTGGTTTTGCCAAATTCTTCCCTTCAATTTGGGATTACTGCTGAGCTTCATGATGGATGCTGCACCTAGGAAGTATTTTAAGCATTGTAGGTCTTAGAAAACATGTTGATCTGGTATCAGATTGTCAAAAAAATTTAAGCCTAGCAAAGTTAACTGCTGGTCGGATTCTAAAGACAGATGACGACACTGGTGATTGCGGAGCTCTACGTCGAGGAAGCTGTAAAAGAAAACAAACGAAAAATACCTAATGATGACAAGGTTATCATAAAAAATAGTGTGAAGGATCCCAAGAAAACCAGCAAAGATCGACAAAGAGATCTGGCTTCATCTGGTGTCGATGTTGATTCTTCAACTGTTCGACGAAGGTTCCTTGAAGTTGACGGAACTGCCAGAAAGCCGGTGAAAAAATAATACTTATTGGCTGCTGCTATGAGGAAAAAACAGCTGCGGTGGTCGCCCGGTCATAAGGGACGGATGACAGATGAATGGTAGTGAGACAGAGCAAAGGTGAACTTCTTCGGAATAGACCAATTCACTTGCTGAAGGCCTTGGATGGCTTGTTATTGTTAAGGGAATAGCGATAAATACAATGCAATCCTGGCAATTCATTTGCTTCCCACTGGGCACAGAGTCTTATCTGATGGAGAAGGCATTTTCCAGGAGGATCTTGTCACACTTCCAGCAAAATGCTGACGTTCGTCATAGTGGCACTGAAACTATCCTGACCTCAACTTAGTTAAGAATCCATGGACAATAACCAAACACAGGATCGCGAAACAGGACTGTTCACTGCTGAGAAGCTAATTACTGATGTTATTAGGACTTGGTACCACAACGAAGAGCTTGTCAAAATGTGTTGTACGTTGGTCTATTGTCAAATCGTGTAGCAATACTTATAAAAGCAAAGGGTACTCAAATCTCTTATTAAATAAATTATCTGGAATATCAATGTTATGTTTTCCAAATAAATATTAATTTTAGAAATAAATGTCTTATTTCATCACTGTCCCAATTTATACGCATATTACCGTAGTCCCACGCTGTACCTGTCACATACAATACTGTAGTCCCACGCTGTACCTGTCACCTACAATACTGTAGTCCCACGCTGTACCTGTCACCTACAATACTGTAGTCCCACGCTCTACCTGTCACATACAATACTGTAGTCAAACGCTGTACCTGTCACATACAATACTGTAGTCCCATGCTGTACCTGTCACATACAATACTGTAGTCCCACGCTGTACCTGTCACATACAATACTGTAGTCCCACGCTGTACCTGTCATATACAATACTGTAGCCCCACGCTGTACCTGTCACATACAATACTGTAGTCCCACGCTGTACCTGTCACATACAATACTGTAGTCCCACGCTCTACCTGTCATATACAATACTGTAGTCCCACGCTGTACCTGTCACATACAATACTGTAGTCCCATGCTGTACCTGTCACATACAATACTGTAGTCCCACGCTGTACCTGTCACATACAATACTGTAGTCCCACGCTGTACCTGTCACATACAATACTGTAGTCCCACGCTGTACCTGTCATATACAATACTGTAGTCCCACGCTGTACCTGTCACATACAATACTGTAGTCCCACGCTGTACCTGTCACATACAATACTGTAGTCCCACGCTGTACCTGTCACATACAATACTGTAGTCCCACGCTGTACCTGTCACATACAATACTGTAGTCCCACGCTGTACCTGTCACATACAATACTGTAGTCCCACGCTCTACCTGTCACATACAATACTGTAGTCCCACGCTGTACCTGTCACATACAATACTGTAGTCCCACGCTGTACCTGTCACATACAATACTGTAGTTCCTCGCTGTACCTGTCACATACAGTACTGTAGTCCTACGCTGTACCTGTCACATACAATACTGTAGTACCACGCTGTACCTGTCACATACAATACTGTAGTCCCACGCTGTACCTGTCACATACAATACTGTAGTCCCACGCTGTACCTGTCACATACAGTACTGTAGTCCTACGCTGTACCTGTCACATACAATACTGTAGTCCCACGCTGTACCTGTCACATACAATACTGTAGTCCCACGCTGTACCTGTCACATACAGTACTGTAGTCCCACGCTGTACCTGTCACATACAATACTGTAGTCCCACGCTGTACCTGTCACATACAATACTGTAGACCCACGCTGTACCTGTCACATACAATACTGTAGTCCCACGCTGTACCTGTCACATACAATACTGTAGTCCCACGCTGTACCTGTCACATACAGTACTGTAGCCCCACGCTGTACCTGTCACATACAGTACTGTAGTCCCACGCTGTACCTGTCACATACAATACTGTAGCCCCACGTTGTACCTGTCACATACAATACTGTAGCCCCACGCTGTACCTGTCACATACAATACTGTAGCCCCAAGCTGTACCTGTCACATACAATACTGTAGACCCACGCTGTACCTGTCACATACAATACTGTAGTTCCTCGCTGTACCTGTCACATACAGTACTGTAGCCCCACGCTGTACCTGTCACATACAGTACTGTAGCCCCACGCTGTACCTGTCACATACAATACTGTAGCCCCACGTTGTACCTGTCACATACAATACTGTAGCCCCACGCTGTACCTGTCACATACAATACTGTAGCCCCACGCTGTACCTGTCACATACAATACTGTAGTCCCACGCTGTACCTCTCTCCTACAATACTGTAGTCCCATGCTGTACCTGTCACATACAATACTGTAGTCCCACGCTGTACCTGTCACATGCAATACTGCAGTCCCACGCTGTACCTGTCACATACAATACTGTAGTCCCACGCTGTACCTGTCACATACATTACTGTAGTCCCACGCTGTACCTGTCACATACAATACTGTAGTCCCACGCTGTACCTGTCACATACAATACTGTAGTCCCACGCTGTACCTGTCACATACAATACTGTAGTCCCACGCTGTACCTGTCACATACAATACTGTAGTCCCACGCTGTACCTGACACATACAATACTGTAGTCCCACGCTGTACCTGTCACATACAGTACTGTAGTCCCACGCTGTACCTGTCACATACAATACTGTAGTCCCACGCTGTACCTGTCACATACAATACTGTAGTCCCACGCTGTACCTGTCACATACAATACTGTAGTCCCACGCTGTACCTGTCACATACAATACTGTAGTCCCACGCTGTACCTGTCACATACAATTCTGTAGTCCCACGCTGTAGCTGTCACCTACAATACTGTAGTCCCACGCTGTACCTGTTACATACAATACTGTAGTCCCACGCTGCACCTGTCACATACAATACTGTAGTCCCACGCTGTACCTGTCACATACAATACTGTAGTCCCACGCTGTACCTGTCACATACAATACTGTAGTCCCACGCTGTACCTGACACATACAATACTGTAGTCCCACGCTGTACCTGTCACATACAGTACTGTAGTCCCACGCTGTACCTGTCACATACAATACTGTAGTCCCACGCTGTACCTGTCACATACAATACTGTAGTCCCACGCTGTACCTGTCACATACAATACTGTAGTCCCACGCTGTACCTGTCACATACAATACTGTAGTCCCACGCTGTACCTGTCACATACAGTACTGTAGCCCCACGCTGTACCTGTCACATACAATATTGTAGTTCCTCGCTGTACCTGTCACATACAGTACTGTAGTCCCACGCTGTACCTGTCACATACAATATTGTAGTTCCTCGCTGTACCTGTCACATACAGTACTGTAGCCCCACGCTGTACCTGTCACATACAGTACTGTAGTCCCACGCTGTACCGGTCACATACAATACTGTAGACCCACGCTGTACCTGTCACATACAATACTGTAGTTCCTCGCTGTACCTGTCACATACAGTACTGTAGCCCCACGCTGTACCTGTCACATACAATACTGTAGCCCCACGTTGTACCTGTCACATACAATACTGTAGCTTCACGCTGTACCTGTCACATACAATACTGTAGCCCCACACTGTACCTGTCACATACAATACTGTAGTCCCACGCTGTACCTGTCTCCTACAATACCGTAGTCCCATGCTGTACCTGTCACATACAATACTGTAGTCCCACGCTGTACCTGTCACATGCAATACTTTAGTCCCACGCTGTACCTGTCACATACAATACTGTAGTCCCACGCTGTACCTGTCACATACAGTACTGTAGTCCCACGCTGTACCTGTCACATACAATACTGTAGTCCCACGCTGTACCTGTCACATACAATACTGTAGTCCCACGCTGTACCTGTCACATACAATACTGTAGTGCCACGCTGTACCTGTCACATACAATAATGTAGTCCCAAGCTGTACCTGTCACATACAATACTGTAGTCCCACGCTGTACCTGTCACATACAGTACTGTAGTCCCACGCTGTACCTGTCACATACAATACTGTAGTCCCACGCTGTACCTGTCACATACAATACTGTAGTCCCACGCTGTACCTGTCACATACAAAACTGTAGTCCCACGCTGTACCTGTCACATACAATACTGTAGTCCCACGCTGTACCTGTCACATACAATACTGTAGTCCCACGCTGTGCCTGTCACCTACAATACTGTAGTCCCACGCTGTACCTGTCACATACAATACTGTAGTCCCACGCTGTACCTGTCACATACAATACTGTAGTCCCACGCTGTACCTGTCACCTACAATACTGTAGTCCCACGCTGTACCTGTCACATACAATACTGTAGTCCCACGCTGTACCTGTCACCTACTATACTGTAGTCCCACGCTGTACCTGTCACATACAATACTGTAGTCCCACGCTGTACCTGTCACATACAATACTGTAGTCCCACGCTGTACCTGTCACATACAATACTGTAGTCCCACGCTGTACCTGTCACCTACAGTACTGTAGTCCTACGCTGTACCTGTCACATACAATACTGTAGTCCCACGCTGTACCTGTCACATACAATACTATAGTCCCACGCTGTACCTGTCACATACAATACTGTCGTCCCACGCTGTACCTGTCACCTACAATACTGTAGTCCCACGCTGTACCTGTCACATACAATACTGTTGTCCCACGCTGTACCTGTCACATACAATACTGTAGTCCCACGCTGTACCTGTCACATACAGTACTGTAGTCCCACGCTGTACCTGTCACATACAATACTGTAGTCCCACGCTGTACCTGTCACATACAATACTGTAGTCCCACGCTGTACCTGTCACATACAATACTGTAGTCCCACGCTGTACCTGTCACATACAATACTGTAGTCCCACGCTGTACCTGTCACATACAGTACTGTAGCCCCACGCTGTACCTGTCACATACAGTACTGTAGTCCCAGGCTGTACCTGTCACATACAATACTGTAGCCCCACGTTGTACCTGTCACATACAATACTGTAGCCCCACGCTGTACCTGTCACATACAATACTGTAGCCCCAAGCTGTACCTGTCACATACAATACTGTAGACCCACGCTGTACCTGTCACATACAATACTGTAGTTCCTCGCTGTACCTGTCACATACAGTACTGTAGCCCCACGCTGTACCTGTCACATACAGTACTGTAGCCCCACGCTGTACCTGTCACATACAATACTGTAGCCCCACGCTGTACCTGTCACATACAATACTGTAGCCCCACGCTGTACCTGTCACATACAATACTGTAGCCCCACGCTGTACCTGTCACATACAATACTGTAGTCCCACGCTGTACCTCTCTCCTACAATACTGTAGTCCCATGCTGTACCTGTCACATACAATACTGTAGTCCCACGCTGTACCTGTCACATGCAATACTGTAGTCCCACGCTGTACCTGTCACATACAATACTGTAGTCCCACGCTGTACCTGTCACATACATTACTGTTGTCCCACGCTGTACCTGTCACATACAATACTGTAGTCCCACGCTGTACCTGTCACATACAATTCTGTAGTCCCACGCTGTACCTGTCACATACAATACTGTAGTCCCACGCTGTACCTGTCACATACAATACTGTAGTCCCACGCTGTACCTGACACATACAATACTGTAGTCCCACGCTGTACCTGTCACATACAGTACTGTAGTCCCACGCTGTACCTGTCACATACAATACTGTAGTCCCACGCTGTACCTGTCACATACAATACTGTAGTCCCACGCTGTACCTGTCACATACAATACTGTAGTCCCACGCTGTACCTGTCACATACAATACTGTAGTCCCACGCTGTACCTGTCACATACAATTCTGTAGTCCCACGCTGTAGCTGTCACCTACAATACTGTAGTCCCACGCTGTACCTGTTACATACAATACTGTAGTCCCACGCTGCACCTGTCACATACAATACTGTAGTCCCACGCTGTACCTGTCACATACAATACTGTAGTCCCACGCTGTACCTGTCACATACAATACTGTAATCCCACGCTCTACCTGTCACATACAATACTGTAGTCCCGCGCTGTACCTGTCACATACAATACTGTAGTCCCATGCTGTACCTGTCACATACAATACTGTAGTCCCACGCTGTACCTGTCACATACAATACTGTAGTCCCACGCTGTACCTGTCACATATAATACTGTAGTCCCACGCTGTACCTGTCACATACAATACTGTAGTCCCACGTTGTACCTGTCACATTCAATACTGTAGTCCCACGCTGTACCTGTCACATACAATACTGTAGTCCCATGCTGTACCTGTCACATACAATACTGTAGTCCCACGCTCTACCTGTCACATACAATACTGTAGTCCCACGCTCTACCTGTCACATACAATACTGTAGTCCCATGCTGTACCTGTCACATACAATACTGTAGTACCACGCTGTACCTGTCACATACAATACTGTAGTCCCACGCTCTACCTGTCACATACAATACTGTAGTCCCACGCTCTACCTGTCACATACAATACTGTAGTCCCACGCTGTACCTGTCACATACAATACTGTAGTCCCACGCTGTACCTGTCACATACAATACTGTAGTCCCACGCTGTACCTGTCACATACAATACTGTAGTCCCACGCTCTACCTGTCACATACAATACTGTAGTCCCACGCTGTACCTGTCACATACAATACTGTAGTCCCATGCTGTACCTGTCACATACAATACTGTAGTCCCACGCTGTACCTGTCACATACAATACTGTAGTCCCACGCTGTACCTGTCACATACAATACTGTAGCCCCACGCTGTACCTGTCACATACAATACTGTAGTCCCACGCTGTACCTGTCACATATAATACTGTAGTCCCACGCTCTACCTGTCACATACAATACTGTAGTCCCATGCTGTACCTGTCACATACAATACTGTAGTCCAACGCTGTACCTGTCACATACAATACTGTAGTCCCACGCTGTACCTGTCACATACAATACTGTAGTCCCACGCTGTACCTGTCACATACAATACTGTAGTCCCACGCTGTACCTGTCACATACAATACTGTAGTCCCACGCTGTACCTGTCACATACAATGCTGTAGTCCCACGCTGTACCTGTCACATACAATACTGTAGTCCCACGCTCTACCTGTCACATACAATACTGTAGTCCCACGCTGTACCTGTCACATACAATACTGTAGTCCCACGCTGTACCTGTCACATACACTACTGTAGTCCCACGCTGTACCTGTCACATACAATACTGTAGTCCCACGCTGTACCTGTCACATACAGTACTGTAGTCCTACGCTGTACCTGTCACATACAATACTGTAGTCCCACGCTGTACCTGTCACATACAATACTGTAGTCCCACGCTTTACCTGTCACATACAGTACTGTAGTCCCACGCTGTACCTGTCACATGCAATACTGTAGTCCCACGCTGTACCTGTCACATACAATACTGTAGTCCCACGCTGTACCTGTCACATACAATACTGTAGTCCCACGCTGTACCTGTCACATACAATACTGTAGTCCCACGCTGTACCTGTCACATACAGTACTGTAGCCCCACGCTGTACCTGTCACATACAGTACTGTAGTCCCACGTTGTACCTGTCACATACAATACTGTAGCCCCACGCTGTACCTGTCATATACAATACTGTAGCCCCAAGCTGTACCTGTCACATACAATACTGTAGTTCCTCGCTGTACCTGTCACATACAGTACTGTAGCCCCACGCTGTACCTGTCACATACAGTACTGTAGCCCCACGCTGTACCTGTCACATACAATACTGTAGCCCCACGTTGTACCTGTCACATACAATACTGTAGCCCCACGCTGTACCTGTCACATACAATACTGTAGCCCCACGCTGTACCTGTCACATACAGTACTGTAGCCCCACGCTGTACCTGTCACATACAATACTGTAGCCCCACGTTGTACCTGTCACATACAATACTGTAGCCCCACGCTGTACCTGTCACATACAATACTGTAGCCCCACGCTGTACCTGTCACATACAATACTGTAGCCCCACGCTGTACCTGTCACATACAATACTGTAGCCCCACGCTGTACCTGTCACATACAGTACTGTAGTCCCACGCTGTACCTGTCACATGCAATACTGTAGTCCCACGCTGTACCTGTCACATACAATGCTGTAGTCCCACGCTGTACCTGTCACATACAATACTGTAGTCCCACGCTGTACCTGTCACATACAATACTGTAGTCCCACGCTGTACCTGTCACATACAGTACTGTAGCCCCACGCTGTACCTGTCACATACAGTACTGTAGTCCCACGTTGTACCTGTCACATACAATACTGTAGCCCCACGCTGTACCTGTCACATACAATACTGTAGCCCCAAGCTGTACCTGTCACATACAATACTGTAGACCCTCGCTGTACCTGTCACATACAATACTGTAGTTCCTCGCTGTACCTGTCACATACAGTACTGTAGCCCCACGCTGTACCTGTCACATACAGTACTGTAGCCCCACGCTGTACCTGTCACATACAATACTGTAGCCCCACGTTGTACCTGTCACATACAATACTGTAGCCCCACGCTGTACCTGTCACATACAATACTGTAGCCCCACGCTGTACCTGTCACATACAATACTGTAGTCCCACGCTGTACCTCTCTCCTACAATACTGTAGTCCCATGCTGTACCTGTCACATACAATACTGTAGTCCCAAGCTGTACCTGTCACATGCAATACTGTAGTCCCACGCTGTACCTGTCACATACAATACTGTAGTCCCACGCTGTACCTGTCACATACATTACTGTAGTCCCACGCTGTACCTGTCACATACAATTCTGTAGTCCCACGCTGTACCTGTCACATACAATACTGTAGTCCCACGCTGTACCTGTCACATACAATACTGTAGTCCCACGCTGTACCTGTCACATACAATACTGTAGTCCCACGCTGTACCTGACACATACAATACTGTAGTCCCACGCTGTACCTGTCACATACAGTACTGTAGTCCCACGCTGTACCTGTCACATACAATACTGTAGTCCCACGCTGTACCTGTCACATACAATACTGTAGTCCCACGCTGTACCTGTCACATACAATACTGTAGTCCCACGCTGTACCTGTCACATACAATACTGTAGTCCCACGCTGTACCTGTCACATACAATTCTGTAGTCCCACGCTGTAGCTGTCACCTACAATACTGTAGTCCCACGCTGTACCTGTTACATACAATACTGTAGTCCCACGCTGCACCTGTCACATACAATACTGTAGTCCCACGCTGTACCTGTCACATACAATACTGTAGTCCCACGCTGTACCTGTCACATACAATACTGTAGTCCCACGCTCTACCTGTCACATACAATACTGTAGTCCCACGCTGTACCTGTCACATACAATACTGTAGTCCCATGCTGTACCTGTCACATACAATACTGTAGTCCCACGCTGTACCTGTCACATACAATACTGTAGTCCCACGCTGTACCTGTCACATACAATACTGTAGTCCCACGCTGTACCTGTCACATACAATACTGTAGTCCCACGTTGTACCTGTCACATTCAATACTGTAGTCCCACGCTGTACCTGTCACATACAATACTGTAGTCCCATGCTGTACCTGTCACATACAATACTGTAGTCCCACGCTCTACCTGTCACATACAATACTGTAGTCCCACGCTCTACCTGTCACATACAATACTGTAGTCCCATGCTGTACCTGTCACATACAATACTGTAGTCCCACGCTGTACCTGTCACATACAATACTGTAGTCCCACGCTCTACCTGTCACATACAATACTGTAGTCCCACGCTCTACCTGTCACATACAATACTGTAGTCCCACGCTCTACTTGTCACATACAATACTGTAGTCCCACGCTGTACCTGTCACATACAATACTGTAGTCCCACGCTGTACCTGTCACATACAATACTGTAGTCCCACGCTCTGCCTGTCACATACAATACTGTAGTCCCACGCTGTACCTGTCACATACAATACTGTAGTCCCATGCTGTACCTGTCACATACAATACTGTAGTCCCACGCTGTACCTGTCACATACAATACTGTAGTCCCACGCTGTACCTGTCACATACAATACTGTAGCCCCACGCTGTACCTGTCACATACAATACTGTAGTCCCACGCTGTACCTGTCACATACAATACTGTAGTCCCACGCTCTACCTGTCACATACAACACTGTAGTCCCATGCTTTACCTGTCACATACAATACTGTAGTCCAACGCTGTACCTGTCACATACAATACTGTAGTCCCACGCTGTACCTGTCACATACAATACTGTAGTCCCACGCTGTACCTGTCACATACAATACTGTAGTCCCACGCTGTACCTGTCACATACAATACTGTAGTCCCACGCTGTACCTGTCACATACAATACTGTAGTCCCACGCTGTACCTGTCACATACAATACTGTAGTCCCACGCTGTACCTGTCACATACAATACTGTAGTCCCACGCTGTACCTGTCACATACAATACTGTAGTCCCACGCTCTACCTGTCACATACAATACTGTAGTCCCACGCTGTACCTGTCACATACAATACTGTAGTCCCACGCTGTACCTGTCACATACAATACTGTAGTTCCTCGCTGTACCTGTCACATACAGTACTGTAGTCCTACGCTGTACCTGTCACATACAATACTGTAGTCCCACGCTGTACCTGTCACATACAATACTGTAGTCCCACGCTGTACCTGTCACATACAATACTGTAGTCCCACGCTGTACCTGTCACATACAATACTGTAGTCCCACGCTGTACCTGTCACATACAATACTGTAGTCCCACGCTGTACCTGTCACATACAGTACTGTAGCCCCACGCTGTACCTGTCACATACAATATTGTAGTTCCTCGCTGTACCTGTCACATACAGTACTGTAGTCCCACGCTGTACCTGTCACATACAATATTGTAGTTCCTCGCTGTACCTGTCACATACAGTACTGTAGCCCCACGCTGTACCTGTCACATACAGTACTGTAGTCCCACGCTGTACCGGTCACATACAATACTGTAGACCCACGCTGTACCTGTCACATACAATACTGTAGTTCCTCGCTCTACCTGTCACATACAGTACTGTAGCCCCACGCTGTACCTGTCACATACAATACTGTAGCCCCACGTTGTACCTGTCACATACAATACTGTAGCTTCACGCTGTACCTGTCACATACAATACTGTAGCCCCACACTGTACCTGTCACATACAAATACTGTAGTCCCACGCTGTACCTGTCTCCTACAATACTGTAGTCCCATGCTGTACCTGTCACATACAATACTGTAGTCCCACGCTGTACCTGTCACATGCAATACTTTAGTCCCACGCTGTACCTGTCACATACAATACTGTAGTCCCACGCTGTACCTGTCACATACAGTACTGTAGTCCCACGCTGTACCTGTCACATACAATACTGTAGTCCCACGCTGTACCTGTCACATACAATACTGTAGTCCCACGCTGTACCTGTCACATACAATACTGTAGTGCCACGCTGTACCTGTCACATACAATAATGTAGTCCCACGCTGTACCTGTCACATACAATACTGTAGTCCCACGCTGTACCTGTCACATACAGTACTGTAGTCCCACGCTGTACCTGTCACATACAATACTGTAGTCCCACGCTGTACCTGTCACATACAATACTGTAGTCCCACGCTGTACCTGTCACATACAATACTGTAGTCCCACGCTGTACCTGTCACATACAATACTGTAGTCCCACGCTGTTCCTGTTACATACAATACTGTAGTCCCACGCTGTGCCTGTCACCTACAATACTGTAGTCCCACGCTGTACCTCTCACATACAATACTGTAGTCCCACGCTGTACCTGTCACCTACAATACTGTAGTCCCACGCTGTACCTGTCACCTACAATACTGTAGTCCCACGCTGTACCTGTCACATACAATACTGTAGTCCCACGCTGTACCTGTCACCTACAATACTGTAGTCCCACGCTGTACCTGTCACCTACAATACTGTAGTCCCACGCTGTACCTGTCACATACAATACTGTAGTCCCACGCTGTACCTGTCACATACAATACTGTAGTCCCACGCTGTACCTGTCACCTACAGTACTGTAGTCCTACGCTGTACCTGTCACATACAATACTGTAGTCCCACGCTGTACCTGTCACATACAATACTATAGTCCCACGCTGTACCTGTCACATACAATACTGTAGTCCCACGCTGTACCTGTCACCTACAATACTGTAGTCCCACGCTGTACCTGTCACATACAATACTGTTGTCCCACGCTGTACCTGTCACATACAATACTGTAGTCCCACGCTGTACCTGTCACCTACAATACTGTAGTCCCACGCTGTACCTGTCACATACAATACTGTAGTCCCACGCTGTACCTGTCACATCATTCGTCTCTCGACCTGCGGGGAGAGAGGACGCTTCTACAGGTTCTCTTGCACGCCACCTGGTGAGGAAAACATAGCATTAGCACCAAGATGGCGGACCGACTGTACCGGCGCATAAATACTGTCTGCATTGAGCTGGTTAGAGGATCTTTAAGCAACGCCACGATGAACGTTCTCCTGCCAAGCATTATCAGGGACTGTTATGGCATCCCCAATGAAGAGCTGTATGGTGTGGCACTGAATGGTATGTCAAGGGTCTTCGTGAAGTTCATGAGGGCTGACTTCTACTCTACCATCGTCGACGAATTTCAAGAAAGGCGGATGAGTATCAATTCGGCAGTGGAAGTATGCTTGCATGATGTGTCTAAGTATTTTACTTGGGTGAAGGTAAGGAATGTACCTTTTGAGGCAACAGCATACAGCCTACAAGATGTGTTCAGTGGTTATGGGACTGTACACTCGACGAGCATGGGAATGTGGAGGGACGGCCCTTATGAGGGGATGCCGGAAGGATCCTTCACACTGAAAATGACCCTGAGGAGGCCGATACCATCATATGTTACATTGCATAACCATAGAACACAGGTTTTTGTACACTATGCGGGGCAGAGGAAGACGTGCCGTTTATGTGACTCTTATGAGCACATGGTGGCACAATGCCCCAGGAGACAGGGCCCTAGGCGTCAGGAGACAGCTTCTGTGGATACGCCATTAGAAGCCGCGGACGTTATGACGGGTGAAGTGGAAAGCCGGGGTACAGGCCTATGGAGTGAGGAGGTCGACAGGGCAGAGGTGGTTTTGGAGACGTGTGTTACACTACCAGTGGAAACGGGGGGGGGAGGGAATATCGCTGTCAGACAGACCGTTAGGTACTGCAGAGTCAGCTCAGGACGGGATTTTGGAGGCTGTGCTGAAGGATTTTTTGGAAGAGTCGGAGCATGGTGTGGAAAGTGATGTGAGGTCAGGTGATGACAAGGTGATGGATGAACAGAAGCAGGGTAAGGAAGACTTGAGTGAGGTTCGAAAGGAGAGCAATGTGGTGGTGGAGGTCCATCAAGAAGATGTGGTTGCAGAAGAAATGTGTGTAGAGGGTAGCTCCCGCAAGAGATCAGCGGGGGCATCAGACATGGACGAAGTCCTCACACCAGCGCAGAGGCCTGGGAAGAAGATGTGGGCAGCTGTGGTAGCAAAGGCAAGTCCGGGAGGAGGGGGGGGCAATGGGAAGCTAGGTGGGAAGGGACAGGGAGGGGTTGGAGGGCAGGAACGAGGGATTGATAGAGAAGAACCGAGACCTATGAAAGGAGGACCAAGTAAGCCTCAGCGGCACAGGGGTAAGCCGCCATTCTTGTAAAATTCAGGTGTGTAACTTTCAATGTAAACGGTCTTAAAACCGAGGTCAAGAGGGTATGGTTAGAGTGGGTTTTGAGGAGATTTAGTATTGATGTCTGTTTTTTGCAGGAACATAACCATAGGTTAGGATGTGAGTTGTTGTTGAAAGGTTATAGGTTGTTTACATGTGATGCTTTGAGGTTGAAAGGAGGTGTGGCTGTGGCGGTAAAGGAGACCAGTCCTTTGCGTATCCTGGGTTGGGAGGAGGGGGGGGGTGGGAGGGTTGTCAGGGTGGATGGGTTTTGGGGGGCCAGGAGGGTTAGTTTTGTAGGTGTGTACATGCCAGCAACTAGTAACGCTAGAGTGAAGGTGGATTTTGTACGCGAGGTTCTGGTATATCACTTGAGAGGTTTACCTGCTTTTACGGTGATTGGTGGGGATTGGAATTGTGTCATTAGGAATGGTGATGTGGTTCCGAGGGGGGCGGGTTGTGTTTTGGGGGTTCTGCGGGATGTTTTGCGAGATGTTGGAGTGGTAGATGTGGTGGGAAGTAGGGGATATGGAGTGGAGCACACTTTTATTCGTAGGGGATATGAGGCACGGTTAGATAGGATTTATGTTAGGCAGGGCATAGGTGTGGAGAGGGTGAGGACTATCGATGTGGGTTTTTCTGATCATCGTGCTGTTATAGCAGATTTGAGGGTAGATGGCATAGTGAGAGTTTATGCAGGATACTGGAAATTAAATGTGAGGCTACTTAGGGACGAGGGTGACCCTACAGGGTTTGAAGATTGGTGGAAATCCTTTTGGGAGACTAGGAATATGGAAATGGATTTGCTGGATTGGTGGGAAATGAGGGCTAAAGTTGAAATCGCGAAATTTTTTAAAGTACGGGGTAAGGAGATGGCGAGGTGGAGCTATGGCCTACAAAATTATCTTGAGGGTCAGTTAAATGACTGTTATGCAGAGGAACGGGTGGGGCGGAGTGAGGACATGGAACGTTTGCGAAATAGGTTGGCGGAAATTCACAATGAAAAATTTGAGGCAATTCGAGTTAGGGCAGGGTTGGAGGATGTTTTAAGGGGGGATAGGCCATCGGGTTTTGTATTAAGGAGGTTTAAGGAACGGCAGGCGAAGACCACCTTGGCGTATATTGAGGCAGGTACAGGGGGGGTGGCTTTGAGGAGGGTCAAGGCCTATCCACCACGGAAAATATTAGTTTGTATGCAGATTTTTGGTTTAGGGAGAAGTGGAGGAGGGTTGGCGGGGGAGTGGGTGAGGGACGGTTTGGGGATGAAGGGTTTAATAGGGTATTAAGTGAGCAGGACAGTGACAGAATCGAGGGTAGTATTAATGTAGAGGAGGTGGAGGAGGCAGTTTTTGGGATGTGCCAGGGTAAAACCCCAGGCATAGACGGAATACCAAACGATTTTTATAGGTATCATTGGGGGAGTGTACGGCATTGTCTGGTGGGGGTTTTGAGTTGTATGTTAAGTAGTGGGAGGATGGGGAAATCACAAAGAACGGGTGTCACGGTTTTAGTGCCCAAAAAGAAGGAATGCCGAGTTTTGAATGATTACCGTGCGATTACGTTAATGTGCTCGGATTACAAGATTTTTGCTAAGGTTTTGGGCAACAGAATGAGGAAAGTGTTGGGTTTAGTGTTACATAGGGGACAGTTGGGAATTCCGGGAAGAAGGATGAGGGATGGACATGGTTTGATTAGGGATTTTCTAGAGAGATGTACGGGAGGGGGAATACTAGGTTTAGATTGGGTGAATGCTTATGATTGCGTGGACAGAGATTTCTTAGGGGTTTGCTTAGAGAGGTTGGGGTTTCGGGAGGGGGTAGTGAGGTGGGTGAACACCCTGTATGATGGGGCAGAGGTGAGGGTACAGGTCAATGGGAGGTTGGGTGAAAGTGTACCAATGGAGAGAGGTTTGAGGCAGGGCTGTCCGATGTCACAGCTGCTCTTTGCGTGTGTGCAGAATCCTTTTTATGAGTCTGTTGAGAGGGTGATGAACAATCAGGAGATGGAAGGGGGGTGCAAAGGGGGCATCGTTGGGTATGTGGATGATACTACTGTTTTGCTAAGGGGTAAGGAGGAGTTAAGGAGGGTGGGTAGAGTGATTCAGATGTTTGGTATGAATACCGGAATGAGAGTTAATACGGTGAAATCAAGGTTACTAGAGGTCGGTAATTGGATAGGGGGGGGGGCTTGGGGATGGGGTTAGGATGGACAGTGGTTGACAGAATCAAGGTATGTGGGATATGGTATTTGGCGGAAGAGCAGGCATGCAGAAGGGTAAATTCGGAGTCTGTCACGGGTAAGGTTTTAAGTAGACTAGGAGGTTTAAGTGCGAGGGACTTAGCTTTACATCAGAGGGTAGTGGTGGTAAATTCACTTGTCTATAGCAAGGTATGGGGGGTGGCAGAGGTTTTTCCCTTAGAGGTACGAGATATTGTGGAAATGCAGAGGAGGGTGCTGAAGTTTGTGTGGGGATTTGGGAGGGCATGGTTAAGTAAGGAGGTAGTTATGACGGATGTTCGGAGAGGGGGTTTAGGTTTGTTGCCTTTAGGACTGAGAGTAATGGCTGTATATATCAAGTGGAGGTATATGAGGGAAGGGGGTGTGAGGGGCGCTAAAGTAGGAAGAGTTATGGAGGAGGCACGTAAATGGTGGAGTGGGAAGGAATTGAGGGTTTGTGAAGATATGTTGAGATTTTTATTGACAGTGCAACAGGTGGATAAAATCAAAGTGAAACGGTTGGTGAGGGTAGTGAAAGGTCAAGGAATTATGCAAGGGGTAGCCGTGTATCCAACGTATGATTGGGGGGTTATTTGGAAAGATTTTAGTAAGCTTCGGATACCGGCTAGAGTAAGAGAATTAGTATATAGGTTTATCATGGGGATTCTGGCTTCCAAGGAGGTGTTACGTAGTATGGGGTTTGTGGAAGAGGCTTTTTGTCAGTTTTGTGGTGATGTTGAAACGGCGTTTCATGTGGTCTTCTTTTGTACCTCCTTGGAGGGGGTGAGATCATGGATGGGTGGGGTTATCAGACTGTTGGGGGGGGGGTCGTTTGCCGCTTTTAAGGGCTTTACTACTAGATGTAAGGGGAGTGCCTAGGGATGTTGGAAGGGCTATAATGTATATCATAGTGGATTATCTGGACATTTCATGGGGAATGAGGGGATTAAGGGGTGATATGAGGATAAAAGCGTTGGCGGCTAGATTCTATAGGACGAAGTGTAGGAATATGCTGGTTTATGGGGCGTCCTGGGAAAAAAGTTTCCCGGAAGGTTATAGGAACCTCACTGTGGGTTCCCTTAGGCGGGGTCCCTGAGGATGGACAAAGGAGTGGTCTCCTTATGGGGGGATGTAAAGGGGGTGGGATTGTTTTTGGTTTTCTCTGGAACTGATGTAGTGTGTAAGAGGAAGGTAGTGAGAATTAGGTATGGATGGTACGCCATGTTTCACGAGAATGTTTGTCATAGTGAGATATAAGTGTGGTTTCCAGGGTTACATTTCTAAGCCTGATGGTTATGTTCACTGGGTTTAAAATTTCCTTGAAAGCCAGGATACCGAGCCCTTAGGATCTCGTTTTTAAGTAATTAGATTGGCACGTTGGTATCAACACAAAATTTTCTGAGATACGTGTCAGTTCTTTTGGGACTGGCAAATTACAGCAGCCTTATCCTTATTACTTCTCTAGTCTTATGTTTAACTTTTATTGTCAGATGAAGGTTCTATGTGAAAAAATTTAAGTGTATGTATAGGTTTTGGGTCTATACCATGTTTTTATGGGGTTAAACCAACAAAGTCTTGTGGACAAGATTTTCGGTTTATATACATATGTGGGAGGTATAATTATGTATAGGGTTTGGTTATAAACCCTTTAATGTGCCGAGGTTTGTTATAAATACTTGTTTTGGATTCTTTTATTATTGTATTTTACATGCATGTTGTTCTGTTTTCTGTATCAACATTATTGTATTAGAGGGTTAACATATTAATAATAGTAAAATACTGTTTCTCTATGGTTATTGTGTAAGGAATCATATGTTCCTTCCGGGTTCCTATTGGTTAGGATCTAATGTACCATAACTTAACCAATAATCTGTACCCTGTCATAGCGGGTATGTTAGGGTTTTGTTTTGTTTTGTAGTGGTTATGGTAGTTTTGGTTAATCTTGTGATGTTGTACATTTGTATGATGTTTTTGTTGTAATAGGACATGTCAGGTATTCATTTTATATTGTTAAACTATGTAAAGTTTCTTTTTGGTGTGTTTTCTTTGGGTACAATGGCTTGGCGGCAACTATTAATGACTGATAAACTTTAGTGAGGTTTGTCTTAGCGTGTATTGTTTTGCTATAACAAGATGTTATAATACTTGTTCCCGCAAGGAATAACCTGGTACTAGTAGAACAAAAGAATGCTTTGTATTCCTGTACTTTATTATGCATCCTTTGTACTTTTGTAAGGTTTCTAATAAATATATAAAAAAAAAAAAAAAATTCATGGTTAACATTAATATTTGATATTGGTGGTGTATATTCTTCTACTTATTACAGTGTATGTGTATAGGAATGTAATGTTTCATATCTGTTTTAGTCTGTAAATTTATGTTTTTGTGTCTTGTTCATGCACTACCAACTCTTAGGTAAATACTCATTAAGGTTTTGATGAGGTCAGTGTATGACCATTCATTAGGATAATTCAATGTATGTTATTTAGAACGGGGACTGTACATACGGGGAGGGGGGGGGTAGAAGTGTCAGCTGTGTCTGCACTGGCAATAATGATTATTATAAAAGGAGGGTTTGTAGGTTATGTATATGGTTGTGGGTTATGTATATGGTTGTAATATGGCCATGATCTATGGTGTTCTTAAAATGTACCGGGATTGTGTACTAGAGGTTTTGTAATATCTAGTATGGTTTTTAATTTTATACTCTTATACATTATTGTATTTGCTCTGTTTTAAATAAAAATAAAAAAAAAAATACTGTAGTCCCACGCTGTACCTGTCACCTACAATACTGTAGTCCCACGCTGTACCTGTCACATACAGTACTGTAGTCCCATGCTGTACCTGTCACATACAATACTGTAGTCCCACGCTGTACCTGTCACATACAATACTGTAGTCCCATGCTGTACCTGTCACATACAATACTGTAGTCCCACGCTGTACCTGTCACATACAATACTGTAGTCCCATGCTGTACCTGTCACCTACAATACTGTAGTCCCACGCTGTACCTGTCACATACAATACTGTAGTCCCACGCTGTACCTGTCACATACAGTACTGTAGTCCTACGCTGTACCTGACACATACAGTACTGTAGTCCCACGCTGTACCTGTCACCTACAATACTGTAGTCCCATGCTGTACCTGTCACATACAATACTGTAGTCCCACGCTGTACCTGTCACATACAGTACTGTAGTCCCATGCTGTACCTGTCACCTACAATACTGTAGTCCCACGCTGTACCTGTCACATACAGTACTGTAGTCCCACGCTGTACCTGTCACATACAATACTGTAGTCCCACGCTGTACCTGTCACATACAATACGGCAGGAGCAGACTGATGATATATTAATTTTCAAATGAAAAAGACAAGCTTTTAAGAAGAATAATGTATGAACAAAAAAGATCAGAGCAGAAATCAGCAACTACAGACCAGTGTCACTCCTGTCAATCACTGGTAAGATCCTTGAGACAAAAAACTCAAGACAAATGGCAGAGTTTTTTGACTACCACTCACTACTTTGTGATCGTCAATATGGCTTCAGGAAAGGTTACTCTGCTGCTGGTCTGTTGTTAAACCTCTCCACTAAGTGGCACCAGTCACTGGATGAATCCAAAGTCAGCTGTGTGGTAGCACTGGACATTGCTGGCGCTTTCGACCGGGTGTGGCACCAGGGCCTCTTAGCAAACTTCAAGCACTGGGAATTGCAGGCTACGTTATGTCTCCTCAGTGATTACTTTCATGGTAGATCTCTAAGTGTAGTTCTCAATGGAACGGAATCAGCAAGACATCCTATTGGGGCAAGTGTTCCACAAGCAAGCGTGCTGTGACCATGTTATGGAATGTCTACTTCAATGACCTTCTTCATCTCATCCCAGAATCACATGCGTATGCACATTCACTTATCCAAGAGAAGAAATGCCAGCTGCTCTAAGCTACATCAATCACCAGCTAAGAGCTATATCAGCTTGGGGAAATAGATGGCAAGTAACATTTGCACCTGAGAAAATGCAAAAGATGATCGTCTAGAGGCACCATGATGGTAATGCTGGTGCAGTAGTAAGGATGAATGGGAGGGTGTTGGCACATAGAGAAGAAGTTGATATCCTTGGGGTGAAATTTGACTCCAAACTAACCATGAAGAACCATGTTGTAAATCTAGCAAACAAGGCAGCCAGGAAGCTTACAGCACTTCGCCGTATCTCGCATCTGCTTGACAGTAGGGGTTGCAAGATTCTGTACGAGGCACAAGTACGCTCACACCTTGAGTATGCTCCACTTTCTTGGTTTGCCTGCCCCCCCCCCCCTCTCATCTGCGACTGCTTGACAGAGTAGAGAACAGAGCAAGACGTCTCATCTCTCGCCTGGACCCATCCTGGATAGATCTGTCATTTCAGCAGAGCCTTCAACACAGGAGGGATGTGGGTGGCCTTACTGTTACGTACAAGGCCAATATTGTCGAAGTACCACCCTTGGATCCACTTCGAGGACAGCGTGAAACAAGCTTTTATGCCACAAGACGGGCAGAAAGCAGCAACTTCACTCTGGCTATACCCTTCTCCAGAACATCACTCCATCTGAGATCATATATACCCAGGATGACTCGAGTATGGAACACATTCGTACAGCATAATGATGTCAACGACATAACGTCAGTTGACCAAACGAAAATGCTGGCCCACAGATGGCTCCAACTTCATCCTGTTCCCTACTTGTATGTCTCATAACAATATAAATGCTTTCAAATGAGATGATGTAGGTAACAGCTCTTAGCTTGTCAATAAAGTTAGGAATCCTTAACCTGTAAATAGCTTGTCAATAAAACTAGGGATTCTTAACTTTGTCAAACCATGTGTAAAAAAAAAAAAAAAAAAAAAAAAAAAGAGAGAGAGAGAGAGAGGAAGATTTGTCATTTGAAGAGAGCCTTCTATACCAGAGGGATGTGGATAGCCTTACTGGTATATACAAGGTAAATACTGTCAAAGTGCCACGCTTGGTTCCACTCCGAGGACAGCAAGAAGTGAGCTTCTATACCACAAGACGGGCAGCAAACAGCAACTTCTCTATGACTGTAACTTCTTCCAGAGCATTTTATCTGAGATGATTTATTCCTAGGATGACTCAAAC
>NC_091346.1:10009292-10081792 GCF_038502225.1 Cherax quadricarinatus | reverse complement strand
TTGTCCAAGGACAAAGGTAAAAGTTACACACATCTTAAGTATAAACAGGCCACCCAGGGCTATCCCAGTCAAAACAGAAAGCGCTAAACCAGTATTTGTTACTTCAATGGGTTGGTTAACAGAGGGTTAAGCAAAAATCCTAGTTAGGAAAATACATCTATTTATTCCACATAACACTATATACACACTCTAGAAAACACCTTCATGTATCTCCTATCCTAAACGCCAAAATAGCGGGCACAAGAAGCAGGCGGCTGGAGGTCCAGCCACCATAACACTCGGCATAGTCAGCGCCAGGCCTTCACTGCAATACCGACCCCATTTGTTATTTCCTCACTCATCCCACAGCACCCTGACCATGTCAGAGCCTGGGTGAGCGTACAGGTAAACCATAGAAGAGCCTATAGCATGAGTTAGCTAAACAAAAGGAGTACACCACTAAAAACTTAGGTTAGATACACAGCATCTCCGACGCCAGCCTGCATGCCATGCTGACCCCTCGTGACTCACTCCAAGCCACGCTTACCCCGCGTACCCAAACACAGTTGGAAAATAAATCCCTGGCAGGATTTCTTTATAATTATAGTTTAACCTACTTTACAGTTCCCCCAAATGCACATTATGAATTATAAAATTATGCTTTGCAATTATAACATTCATACTATTATGACACCCTTCTCTACTGCATATACATTACAATGTCATGCAGAACCCTGCATAACAAGGGACACTTCTGAATCTAACCGTTCCATCCCGTCATTCACATATACCAAAAATAGCACTGGTCCTAGGACCGACCCCTGTGGGATCCCGCTCGTCACAGGTGCCCACTGTGATACCTCATCACTTACCATGACTCGTTGTTGCCTCCCTGTCAGGTATTCTCTCATCCATTGCATTGTCCTTCCTGTTATTCGTGCCTGATCCTCTATTTCTGCACTAATCTTTTGTGAGGAACTGTGTCAAAGGCCTTCTTGCAGTCCAAGAAGATGCAATTAACCCACCCTTCTCTCTCGTGTCTTCTGTTACTTTATCATAAAACTCCAGAAGGTTTGTGACATAGGATTTGCCTTCCATAAATCAGTGCTGGTTGGCGTTTATACTCTTGTTCCGTTCCAGGTGCTCCACCACTCTCTTCCTGATTATCTTCTCTATAACTTTGCATACTATACACGTCAGTGACACTGATCTATAGTTTAGTGTCTCTTGTCTGTCTCCTTGCCATCTTCCATACCTGTGGTAGTTGCCCAGTTTTAAGGGATGTGTTGAAGAGTGTGGTTAGTGGCACACACAGCATATCTGCTCCCTCTCCAAGGACTCACGGGGAGATGTCCGGTTCCATTGCATTTGAAGTATCGATGTCTCTTAGCTTCTTCACCTCCTCCTCAGTTGCATGTCATGTAACACTTGTTGGTGTCCCCCTCTGTTCTGTCTTCCCAGAGTCCTTCCTGTCTCCACTGTAAATACTTCCTTAAATTTCATGTTGAGCTCCTCACTTACCTCTTGATCGTTTCTTGTGAGTTCACAACCTTCTTTCCTCAGCCTGATCACCTGGTCTTTGACTGCTGTCTTCCTCCTAATGTGGCTATACAGCAGTTTCTGGTCAGACTTGACTTTCGAAGGTAAGCATTTTCGTACTGTCGCTGGGCCTCCCTCCTTACCTGTGCATACTCGTTTCTGGCTCTTCGACTAATCTCTCTATTTTCCTGGGTCCTTTGCCTTCTGTACCTTTTCCATTCTGTGGTGTACTTAGTTTTCGTCTCCCTACACCTTTGGGTAAACCAAGGACTCGCTTTGGTCTTCCCATTATTTGTATAGCCCTTGGGAACAAGCCTTTCCTCTGCTTCCTTGCATTTTGTTGCTACATATTCCATCATCTCGTTTACTGACTTTTCCTACCAGTTCTCTGTCCCACTGAACCTCTTGCAGGAAGTTCCTCATACCTGTGTAGTCCCCCCTTTTATAGTTTGGCTTTTCCCATTCAATTCCTGTTACCCTCTCCACTTGTAACTTTACTATATATTCAAAACTTAGAACCACGTGATCACTAGGTTCAATGGGCCTGTCGTAAGTGATGTCCTCAATGTCTGAACTGCTCAGGGTGAACAAAAGGTCCAGTCTTGCTGGTTCATCCTCCCCCTTCTCTCTCTGGTAGTGTCCCTGACATGTTGCTGCAAGAAGTGTTTCGAGACCCCCATGTGGCTCCAGGTTTTCCAAATCAATCTCCCAGTGGTTGAAATCGCCCATAACCAGTAACTTTGCTCTGCTCGAGTGATCTTTTCTTGCCACCTCAGCCAGTGTGTCCACCATCGCTCTGTTTTCTTCGTACTCCTCTCTTGGGCTCCTGCATTTCTGTGGTGAGTTATACATCACTCCAATGGCTACTTTATGTTCCCCAGGCTGAATTGTACCTACTATGTAGTCCCTTTCTCCAATATCGTCCATGCCTTCCACTTTCTCAAATCCCCATCGGTTTTTCATGAGCAGTGCAACTCCTCCTCCCCTCTACTCCTCCTATCTTTCCTCATGATCTGATATCAGAGTGGGAAGATTGCATCTGATATTGTCTTAGTGAGTTTCGTTTCTGTGACTGCTATGTGTGGGTATTTCTCACTGGTTCTTTCGTGCCACTCCTCATACTTATTCATTATTCCATCCGCGTTCGTGTGTGTGTGTGTGTGTGTGTGTGTGAGAGAGAGAGAGAGAGAGAGAGGAGGTATAACGTATTTTGAGGATTTATTGCGTGCTTGTGAGGAGGTATAGCGTGCTTGTGAGGCGGTATAGTGTGCTTATGAGGAGGTATAGCGTGCTTGTGAGGAGGGATAACGCGTATGTGAGGAGGTATAGCGTGTGAGGTATAACGTGTGAATGAGGAGGTACAATATGTGGATGAGGAGGTATAGAATGTGAGTGAAGAAGTATAGCGTGTGTGAGGATGTATAACTGAGATACTTCCTGAAGATGTAGACTGAATGGTATACATGTTCCTGTTACACATGGACCTCGTATACATGGACTTGGTGTACATGGACCTGGTATACACGGACCTGGTATACACGGACCTGGTATACACGGACCTGGTATACATGGACCTGGTATACACGGACCTGGTATACACGGACCTGGTATACACGGACCTGGTATACACGGACCTGGTATACACGGACCTGGTATACACGGACCTGGTATACATGGACCTGGTATACATGGACCTGGAAGGTGAGTATTAATACTTAGTGGTTTACATTACAGGTAGGTGAATCTTCACAGATCGTCGAGGGAGAGAGAACAGCATCACTAAGGTAAGTTGATGATCAACTTGTAATGTTGAAATTACCACCAATATGTTAGATAAAAAGAAACAAAGCACAACTAATGCAACAATTTATTGTGGCAACGTTTCGCTCTACTGGAGAGCGAAGCGTTGCCGTTATAAAATGTCACATTAGTTGCACTTGTGTCCATTTACTTAAGATGATTAAGTTAACTGTCATCAGCGTAGTTTTCTGTCGTCACGGAGCATCGGTTTGCGTATAGCGCGTAGACACATGTTAAGGAAGAGTTGCTTATCTATCCTTTCTATCGTTAAACGGAGGTTTAAAAGCCCCAGTCATTCCAAAAAGTAGTGGAAATCCCATAGTTTGCCTTCCAGTACTTATATGGTCTTATTTTCCAAGAATAACTTGAAAATAAATAAAAATTTACGAGTCAGGAATTTATAGGTCTTTTTTGAAGGAATATTTATCTTGGAAATCAAACCATCTATGCAAATCTCCCAGTCACTGTTTTGACCAGCACGACGTCAATTTCAATTTTAGTTATTTCCTGCAAATTTTCAGGAAATAACAGCAGAATTTTGGAGTGGGAAATGAAGAATAACATTTAATGGTGGTAATTTCCAGGTTCTTAGCTAAGACTGAAGAACTCAAAAATGACACTGCATACAAAATTCAAGAGGATCATTAAATAGAATAGGAACACGTAAAAGAATTAGGAGTAATTATGACATTTGAGAAATGAAACGACAGTCACGAAGAATACGGAAAAGATAATGAAATCTTCAAAACAAGGGAAATAGGACCAATAGTGAAAATTTTCAAATTGTTTGTGCTCTCTCATTTGTAATATTGCTCAGTGTTGACGGCCTTGTCTAAGATAGAAGTATCAGAGCTGGAACACAGACATCGTCTATTGCCCGCATAGAGCGAATTTGCCATTTAAATTACTGGGAATGAATTAAAGCCATTTAAATTACTGGGTTGGAGGAGAGAGACGATAATTTATGTATATATTTTGGTAGAATTACCGTCAATACGTAAAGTAAAAGGACACAAGTGCAACTAATGTGACATTTTATTGTGGCAACGTTTCGCTCTTCAGGAGTTTTGTCAAGCAGTTACAAACAATACATGGACACAGAGGGTATATATAGGCTTAGAGTGATATAAGTTGTAGTAGCAATACTACAATATTATACCTCGCTCTAAGCCTATATATACCCTCTGTGTCAATGTACTGTTTGTAACAGCTTGACAAAGCTCCTGGTGAGCGAAACGTCGCCACAATGAAATGTTACATTGGTTGCACATGTGTCCTTTTTCTTTACGTGCACTAACATATATCTGGAAAGTACCTGAGGGCCTGGTCACCAGTCTCATACTGCCGCAACAACATATTGAACTGAGAAATAAGAGAGGAAATGCATTGTGAACCCAGTGTGAAAAGCAGGGGTGCTGTGGGCATCATAAAGAAACACTGTATCAACATCTGTAGCCTTAGACTATACATCTTACCAGAAGATGTCGGCAACACTATTGGGACAAGCGTTAAGTCTTCAAGTGAAAAGTAGACAAGTATCAGTATTTTTTTTTTTTATATTTTATTTAAAACCAACAATATACAATAGACAAAAGGAAAAACCATAAAGATGTCAATATATGAACAATAACTGAAAAAACATTACATTAGATATTGAAACATTAACGAATAACATAACAATATAACAAATATGACCACCATTACCTACATATAAAATCAGATACCGAAGCTTAAAATTGTCCTAAACTAGCTACATGTGGATAAGTTAACTTTCGCAAAAACATGCAAACCTGTATTAACTCTTCCTCAAATTAATCATCCTTGCTCTTAATTTACACTAGAATAATAAAATACAAGTATAATAAAGAGCAGTTTGAATCAAAGAACATTCCACAATTATCATAAATTTACCCTAACCTAACCTAGTATTTCATCTGTATTATAAATGTCTAATCAACACGAAAATTTTACCACATTCCCCTAACCATATTTGTTGGTGTACATAATACAACCTTGTATTACCATAAAGAGAAAAAAAGAACAATAAAAAAGGAAAACCCATTCTTCACCTTCAAAATCAGACTTCAATTTACCATTAGGTACATACATATAAACAAGTATATAAAGTATGTTGTCTAATTGAACACAATCACTTACAATGTCAGTTATAATATTACGTCAACTCAACCACGAATAATTCATCCATTCTTACAACTTCAAGGTTCGTAAAACTCTTAAACTACATACATAGTATTGCCACCATCTAGACAAATTAAAAAGAAAAACAATACTCAAATATATCAAAACACACTATGCTTCTATTGGCACCAAATCAATTGTGCGTACAAAAATACATTGTAAATTAAACTGAAACATAAAAAGCCATTTTGACATTTACACATTGTATCAAAATCATAAATGCGCATAGAAAATATGTATTGTATATCATTGAAAATGTTCATGAGAAAAACCATTAAAGGTATATACAAGAAAGTAAACATACATACAATACATATACATATATATATATATACATACACCTACATACATACATACACATACATACATACACATACACACACATACAACACATGCATATATATATACACATACATAGTTATAAGTCGATAATTCCAAATATAACTGAATTGTACTTGAAACACTCGGAACAAATAATGTTAAAATTGCACCCCTGACATACCTCATATAACATTCATCAAACTCATCACGCTACCGCCCATTCTAGGAAACCAGCCCATTTCATCCCCCTTACCTGCCTTTCAACTCCCGTAAATCCCGTAAAGTGAAATTCCTATAACCCTCACTTAAATCCCTCTCCCATCTCCCCCCATACACCTCCTTATTTCTACACTTTGTCCTATAAAAAGTTGCTGTTAATGCATTAATTCTTTCACACACGTTCGCTCCTCTCATAGCCCAAGACATATAAATATAATCCGTAATTATATACCCTACCGCATTCTCTACCATCTGATTCACCCCACCTATGTCTAAGCTTAAAACCCTCAACACCTGCAAACCCCCCCCTCCCACTAACCTTATTACCTTACCCAACCAAACCCTTATTAGTTCCATACATTCGCAAAAATACACTATATGGAAAACAGTCTCCCATCCACCACAAGCCTTGCATATCCCATCCTCCCGTATTCTCTTATGGAATAAAACCATTCCAGACGGTAACATCCCATGTAAAAATCTATACATTACTTCTCGTACTTTAGGTTTTAAACGTAATTTGTTCAAACGCCCCCAGATATTACGCCAATCATACATTGGATAAACACCTTCTACCACTGCTACCACTGCCTTACCTTCCACCCCATCAAGGTTTCCCAATTTAATATGTGAAGGATCGCTCATGTTTATGATGACCCGTAACATTGCCTCACCGATTATGAACTCCCTACCCACCCACCACCGTTGCATATCCTGACGTATCTTATGAAGTCCGCCTTCCCTCGCCCCCCCCTCCCGCTTATAACTACGTTTCAAATACACACTCATAATCCTCTTTTCAACAGCTATAAGACCCAGCCCTCCTCGGCCAACCGGGAGTGTGACATCCGCTCTACCTAACCATTCGCTTCCAGTACCCCAAATGAATCTAAAAACGCGCTTTTGTAACCTTTGTATCTCACTACGAAGTATCGGATATATTGCTGCTACATGCCAAAGTTTACTATATAATAGGACATTCGTTGTAATTACTCTTTGATGCAAAGTTAAGTGTGCAGCTCGTAAACCACTAAGGCGCTTCAGTACACCATCTACAATACGCACTGAATTTATTTGTTGTGCTAACTTGATATCACTTACATAAACGATCCCACATATCAGTAATTGGTCCACCTTTTTCCACCTTTCAACTACTTCACATTCCTCATTTAACCTATCCCCAAGATCCATATACTTCGTTTTCTCCTTATTAATTGACATGCCAGAAGCCTTTTCAAAAACATTTACTAACTTTTCCACCCGAGGCAAATCCCTGTTACCACTTACTAAAATCGTTGTGTCATCAACATATCCAACAATGCCAGCCCCCCCACCCCTTTCGTCACCAACCCCATTTGCTCCCAATAAGACCCTAATTCCTCTATAAAAGGGATCCTGTAAACACGCAAAAAATATTTGTGAAAGGGGACAACCTTGACGTAGACCCCTGCTCATCTGAATTTGTTCTCCTAACCTTCCATTTACCTGCACCCGCAAGGATGCATCTTGATACATTAATTTGGCCCATGATATAATTTCCTCTCCAAACCCCTGCCATCTCATAATCTTCCATAACGCTTCCCTTTCTACACTATCATATGCCGCCTCCCAATCTATAGCCAACACCCCCCCCCCACTCCCAATTTTACTCTTTCTTCAATAAAACTTCTAATCAAACCATGCCCGTCATACATAGACCTTCCCGGCACCCCATATTGTCCCTTATCGATCACTTTACCCAGGACCTTTTTTATTCTGTTAGCTAAAATTCTTGCAAAAATCTTATAATCACCACACAATAACGAAATAGCACGATAGTCTTTAACTGTTAATGGCTCACCTTTAGGCACTAAAACGACCACAGCCATCCGCTGCTGTGCCCCTAAAACCCGATCCCGCTTAAGGATATTGAATAATCTTACCAAAAATTCTTTTAAAATGCTCCAATTTTGGAGATAAAAGTCACTGGGCAACCCATCAATTCCTGGTGCCTTACCTAATTGAGCCCCAGATAAAGCTTCCCATGTCTCACACTCCGTTATCGGCCCTTCCAAAACGAATCGATCATGCTCTGTCAACTCTCACTGCACAAACCTTCCAATTGACTGTAATGCTATTTCACTTATTCCCACACTTTGCGTTTTCAATTTAACCCAAGCATCAATATACCCACTCATACCCTCAGTCGTCGTCAACACCTGGTCCACTTTATACCCTTGCATACCTACCTGAACATTCAACCCCATTAACTCCATTGCCTTGCGACGTGTGTGTTGACTCCGCAACACACACGCCGACGGCCGATCTCCCCACAAAACCTCCTCAATCCCGCCCTTAAGCCTTTCCCCATCAAACCTCTCATTTTGTAAATTCCGAATATTTTCCTTCAAACTTTCAATTTCAATAACAGGATAATTAGCATTAATTTGTGCATAACAGTCGCCCAACTGCCCCTCTAAATATTTTTGAAAACCGTATTGTAACTGATTATATCTCTTCCCTCGATTAATATAATATTCCTTA
The DNA here is from genome assembly GCF_038502225.1 of Cherax quadricarinatus. Taxonomy (NCBI): domain Eukaryota; kingdom Metazoa; phylum Arthropoda; class Malacostraca; order Decapoda; family Parastacidae; genus Cherax; species Cherax quadricarinatus. The sequence continues at coordinate 10,073,212 of NC_091346.1, read as the reverse complement.
ATACGTTTTTTAGCTATTGTTTCCCACCAATTAACCATGGCAACATCCCCTGGTGCTTCTACCACTAAACGATCCCACATATGTCCAAAAGACAAAAGACTATCCTCTTCCTTTAATAACTTTACATTCAATTTCCAAAATGATGGACCCCTCCGAGGCACACCCTCAATATCCACATCTATTACCACTCCTCTATGATCCGAAAAAACCACATCTATCACATCCACCCTCCGCACAGTAACCGCACAAGGCACGTACATTCGGTCCAACCTCGCCGCATAACCTCGTTTAATGAAGGTATGCTCTACCATCCCTCCCCCCCCACACACATCCTTTAACCCCACCCCGGTCAATATATCCCCCAATATACCCAAACAACACCCCGCACCTCTGGGCTCCACATCTTTACGACGTATCACGCAATTCCAATCTCCGCCTATTATTGCAACATTCGGTAAACCACGTAAAAAATAGACCAGCACGTCCCGAACAAATTTAGTTTTAATACTCACGTCACCCTCAGCCGGACCATATACACATACTAAACTAATGGGAACCCTACCCCAAGTTCCATCCACTCTAATTACCCTCCCCTCCCCCCCTTCACTACGCCTTACTATAAATGGGTTAGTTTCCTTTACCAAAATGGCAGCCCCACCTTTCAGACGTGTCGCATGTTCCATGTACACATTATAACCACACATATCCAACTCATAACCAGGCCTAAAATTATGTTCCTGTAAGAATACCACATCCACACCAAGTCGCACCAAATACTCATTAAACCACTTAAGCTTCCTCTCAGCTCTCAACCCGTTAATATTTATAGTAAAACACTTGAATTCAACAAATGGGTTTTCCTTTTGTCCCCTGCATTGACTTTACCCCAGTTCGTTTTGCAGCACCTCTGTCCCTCCCCCCTTTGTTGGGAATCACCTTTGCAATCCCTTGATCCTTGGGTTCACCATTCCCTCTCTTCTGTACCTCCACCCAAGACTTTTTCCCAGGGCGTTGGGCAGGAGTTAGCACATCATCAGAATCCTATGATGCTGCAGTCCTCTTTCGTGTCCCGCCCTCCACCTGCATTTTGACATCTGAAGCACCGTCCTGATGCACCTCCACCTCTACTGCATGCACCTTCAGTCCTTTAGACTCTCTCGTCGCCAAACCGTCATCTTCTGCCATACCATCATTCACAGCCTTCCCCAGAACTAAGCCTGGGTCTTCCACCTGATCTAGGACCGATTCCTCTAACAAGTCATCCAACGCCTTTACCAAAGACGCCACCACTTCTTCACCCATATTAGGTAGTTTCTCCTCAAAAACCTTATGTATGTCCAATGACTGAGATTCTCCTTGAAGCGTTACAATTGGCGATTCGAGCTCCTTTTCTTTGTCCACCTCCTCACTCCATGACAACCGTTGTTGGGGCGGTGTAGCAAGAGACTGTTCTCGTTCATCGCCAACCTCGTCCACTGGCTGCTGTTGCTGCTGTTGCCGTTGCTGTTGCTGTTGTGCCGGGTACCCACTTCGTTTCCCACACTGCGCCGCGATGTGGTCATATGACCCACATAGCCGACACGTACGTTGTTGCCCCGCATACGTTACATAGACTTGAGTCCTTAATTCTTTCAACACAATATATGAAGGAATAGGGTGTCTAAGAGTCATTTTAACTGTATACGCGCCTTCCAGCGCACCTGCATACGGTCCAGTTGCCCATCTCCCTGCTGTGGCTACGTGAACCGTCCCATAAGTACGCAGTTCACTGGTAATATCAAAATCAGTCGCCTCAAAAGGCACATTCCTTATTTTCACCCAGGTGTAATGTCGAGATACATCATGAAGTCTCACCGACACAGCTGTATTAACCGGTATGATGGTCTCCTGATACTTGTCGACCACTGCCTCGTAGACTTGTGCAGACGTCATTTTAACGAAGATTCTTGTCATTCCATTTAATGCGACACCACATATCTCCTCATTTGCTATACCATAGGTATCGCGAATGATCGCTGGTAATAATAAATCCATGTTGGATCCTGTGACAGCACCACGGATCATCTCAATGCAGACAGTGTTGATTCTTCTTCTGCTATTCAGCGCCATGTTGGAGAAAATAAAGTTTCCACCAAGCAACGCTAGGGGCAGCTCAATCAGGTAAACTGCGCAAAACAAACTCAAACAGGAGCGTCTGCGCAGCTCGTCCACACGGCTCGGAGGCGATGAGGACAATGTGAGTATCAGTATTGTTAGATCAGTGATTCTAAGATGGATATGGAGGTCAGCAGGTATTGTGACCCCTGAATGGGTCACAATGTATATAATGTATATTACCTACTCATATAACTTTACATTGCTTATATTTGCGATATTAGCTAAATCGTAAATATATTGCTTTATATTATTATTTGACGTTATATTATTAGGTAGGATGTAACATTTATATATTATTCAGTGGTCATAGTTCGTGAGTGTTAAGTAGCTGACAGCATTGTCTAACTACTGTGTTTTCTCTCCGCTCGTTACGCTGCCGGCTTCTCTGTTGCTGGGCAGCAGCAATCCACGGAGAGTCACGTTATCAGGGGGTGGGTGATCACACCTCACCTGGTGTAGTCTGCCTAGGCTGCACTTCCTCTTGTCTGTTTGACATGCTTCTAACAAGAGGTCTCTCACCTGCTCTCCCTTGCTGGCCCTTGTTGGAAGACGTCTCTGTCGCTTCCTTGTTGTTGGTTCTGTGTAACTGTTCACAGAACATAGTCTAGACTTAGTGATTTTCGACGTTGTACTGAGGTTGTGTGCTGCATAGACACTATGAGAAACTCAGGTCCTGAGCTGTAGCTTCTGACCTAACTTGTACTGGTATCTGTGTACTGTCACAATCGGGGATTTTCTTATGCTGAACTTAGATTCAGTAGTATGGAAGTTTTGTGACTTTCGTGGGGGATCTGCAGATGGTCCCTTCTTAGTGTCGTTATATTATCTCCTTGTTCCTGATTCTGTGTCGCTGTTGCTTGTTATATTGCTGTTCGGCTTATCAGTCGTTTTATTGTTCAAGCAAGCTGTTCTGATTGCCGGGTTGGTCAAGTTAGTTTAGGTGAGATCAGTCACTTGTTAAGTCTAATAGTCTTGAGACATAGCGAACTACTTAGAGCACTTACACACGTACACACAAACTTACTTGTATATATTTGTATTATGTTATTAAACGTTAACAATGTACCAAACGGTATTTAAAAGCCGTAAAGATGTGATATGTGCCTTCAGCACAATACTACTGTACACACGAGAAGTGTACCAACTTGTATCCTATATTATATTCAATCGATTAATTCACTTTGATAATATACGCCTAGACGACTTTATTATTAATAAACTTATTAAATTTAAATTTCTTTAGTTAGTAGCCTACCAGTTGTAATCCTGAAGCAGTATTGAATCTTACTAAATTGTATGGATAATTGGACCAGGATACTGACTACTTGTTACAAAAACCCAGTAACAGGCTGGATGCTAGAAGGGCAGTCCTTTCTAGTATTCACTGGAGATCTCTATGCTTATTAGAAATCGCGTTTTTTTTGTAAAAGCAGGCCACTACCAGCAACAGCTTAGTCGACCAGACTGTTGCTGCCGATGAGTTTGGCCTTAGGCAGGGACCTGAGAGTAAAAAGCTCTTCATAACTCATCAAAGGAATATCAAGGCTAAAGGTAGATAGTTCTTAATCAAGATAAAAGTGAAAAATCTTTTTGTGAATTTCTTTTTGCTGTAACTAGCAAAGATTTGCTCTCTTTCCCATGATCTGCCTCTCTCTCTCTCTCTCTCTCTCTCTCTCTCTCTCTCTCTCTCTCTCTCTCTCTCTCTCTCTCTCTCTCTCTCTCTCTCTCTCTCTCTCTCTCTCTCTCTCTCTCTCTCTCTCTCTCTCTCTCTCTCTCTCTCTCTCTCTAACTTGTTTCAGCAATACTAAATTAGAATGACAAGGGAAACACAAAGAAGGAACGTATATTACAAGGAGGACTTCTGGCTGAGAAAGAGAGGCTGGATGAGTCATGATGTGGTGAGGGGAGGCAGCGGGCAGCTCACAACTAGCTGGATGAGTCATGGTGTGGTGAGGGGAGGCAGCGGGCAGCTCACAACTAGCTGGATGAGTCATGGTGTGGTGAGGGGAGGCAGCGGGCAGCTCACAACTAGCTGGATGAGTCATGGTGTGAGGGGAGGCAGCGGGCAGCTCACAACTAGCTGGATGAGTCATGGTGTGGTGAGGGGAGGCAGCGGGCAGCTCACAACTAGCTGGATGAGTCATGGTGTGAGGGGAGGCAGCGGGCAGCTCACAACTAGCTGGATGAGTCATGGTGTGAGGGGAGGCAGCGGGCAGCTCACAACTAGCTGGATGAGTCATGGTGTGAGGGGAGGCAGCGGGCAGCTCACAACTAGCTGGATGAGTCATGGTGTGGTGAGGGGAGGCAGCGGGCAGCTCACAACTAGCTGGATGAGTCATGGTGTGGTGAGGGGAGGCAGCGGGCAGCTCACAACTAGCTGGATGAGTCATGGTGTGGTGAGGGGGCAGCTCACAACTAGCTGGATGAGTCATGGTGTGATGGGGGGCAGCGGGCAGCTCACAACTAGCTGGATGAGTCATGGTGTGAGGGGGGCAGCGGGCAGCTCACAACTAGCTGGATGAGTCATGGTGTGAGGGGGGGCAGCGGGCAGCTCACAACTAGCTGGATGAGTCATGGTGTGGTGAGGGGGGCAGCGGGCAGCTCACAACTAGCTGGATGAGTCATGGTTTGGTGAGTGGGGCAGCGGGCAGCTCACAACTAGCTGGATGAGTCATGGTGTGGTGAGGGGAGGCAGCGGGCAGCTCACAACTAGCTGGATGAGTCATGGTGTGAGGGGAGGCAGCGGGCAGCTCACAACTAGCTGGATGAGTCATGGTGTGGTGAGGGGAGGCAGCGGGCAGCTCACAACTAGCTGGATGAGTCATGGTGTGGTGAGGGGAGGCAGCGGGCAGCTCACAACTAGCTGGATGAGTCATGGTGTGGTGAGGGGAGGCAGCGGGCAGCTCACAACTAGCTGGATGAGTCATGGTGTGGTGAGGGGGGCAGCGGGCAGCTCACAACTAGCTGGATGAGTCATGGTGTGAGGGGAGGCAGCAGGCAGCTCACAACTAGCTGGATGAGTCATGGTGTGAGGGGAGGCAGCGGGCAGCTCACAACTAGCGGGATGAGTCATGGTGTGGTGCGGGGCGGCAGCGGGCAGCTCACAACTAGCTGGATGAGTCATGGTGTGAGGGGAGGCAGCGGGCAGCTCACAACTAGCTGGATGAGTCATGGTGTGAGGGGAGGCAGCGGGCAGCTCACAACTAGCTGGATGAGTCATGGTGTGGTGAGGGGAGGCAGCGGGCAGCTCACAACTAGCTGGATGAGTCATGGTGTGGTGAGGGGAGGCAGCGGGCAGCTCACAACTAGCTGGATGAGTCATGGTGTGGTGAGGGGGCAGCTCACAACTAGCTGGATGAGTCATGGTGTGATGGGGGGCAGCGGGCAGCTCACAACTAGCTGGATGAGTCATGGTGTGAGGGGGGCAGCGGGCAGCTCACAACTAGCTGGATGAGTCATGGTGTGAGGGGGGCAGCGGGCAGCTCACAACTAGCTGGATGAGTCATGGTGTGAGGGGGGGCAGCGGGCAGCTCACAACTAGCTGGATGAGTCATGGTGTGGTGAGGGGGGCAGCGGGCAGCTCACAACTAGCTGGATGAGTCATGGTTTGGTGAGTGGGGCAGCGGGCAGCTCACAACTAGCTGGATGAGTCATGGTGTGGTGAGGGGGACAGCGGGCACCTCACAACTAGCTGGATGAGTCATGGTGTGGTGAGGGGGGCAGCTGTCAGCTCACAACTAGCTGGATGAGTCATGGTGTGGTGAGGGGGACAGCGGGCACCTCACAACTAGCTGGATGAGCTATGGTGTGGTGAGGGGGGCAGCGGTCAGCTCACAACTAGCTGGATGAGTCATGGTGTGGTGAGGGGGGGGCAGCGGGCACCTCACAACTAGTTGGATGAGTCATGGTGTGGTGAGGGGGGGCAGCGGGCAGCTCACAACTAGCTGCATGAGTCATGGTGTGGTGAGGGGGGCAGTGGTCAGCTCACAACTAGCTGGATGAGTCATGGTGTGGTGAGGGGGGCAGCTCACAACTAGCTGGATGAACCATGGTTTGGTGAGGGGAGGCAGCGGGCACCTCACAACTAGTTGGATGAGTCATGGTGTGGTGAGGGGGGGCAGCGGGCAGCTCACAACTAGCTGGATGAGTCATGGTGTGGTGAGGGGGCAGCGGGCAGCTCACAACTATCTGGATGAGTCATGGTGTGGTGAGGGGGGGCAGCGGGCACCTCACAACTAGCTGGATGAGTCATGGTGTGAGAGCGGGCAGCGGGCACCTCAAAACTATCTGGATGAGTCATGGTGTGGTGAGGGGGGGGCAGCGGACACCTCACAACTAGCTGGATGAGTCATGGTGTGGTGAGGGGGGCAGCGGGCAGCTCACAACTAGCTGGATGAGTCATGGTGTGGTGAGGGGGGGCAGCGGGCACCTCACAACTAGCTGGATGAGTCATGATGTGAGAGCGGGCAGCGGGCACCTCAAAACTATCTGGATGAGTCATGGTGTGGTGAGGGGGGCAGCGGGCACCTCACAACTAGCTGGATGAGTCATGGTGTGGTGAGGGAGGCAGCGGGCAGCTCACAACTAGCTGGATGAGTCATGGTGTGGTGAGGGGGGCAGCGGGCAGCTCACAACTAGCTGGATGAGTCATGGTGTGGTTTGGGGGGGCAGCGGGCACCTCACAACTAGCTGGATGAGTCATGGTGTGGTGAGGGGGGCAGCGGGCACCTCACAACTAGCTGGATGAGTCATGGTGTGGTGAGGGGGAGGCAGCGGGCACCTCACAACTAGCTGGATGAGTCATGGTGTGATGAGGGGGGCAGCGGGCACCTCAAACTAGCTGGATGAGTCATGGTGTGGTGAGGGGGGGGCAGCGGGCAGCTCACAACTAGCTGGATGTCACTGTGTGGTAAGGGAGGTAGCGGGCAGCTCACAACTAGCTGGATGAGTCATGGTGTGGTGAGGGGGGGCAGCGGGCACCTCAAACTAGCTGGATGAGTCATGGTGTGGTGAGGGGGGGGCAGCGGGCAGCTCACAACTAGCTGGATGTCACTGTGTGGTAAGGGAGGCAGTGGACAGCTCAGAACTAGCTGGATGTCACTGTGTGGTAAGGGAGGTAGCGGGCACCTCAAACTAGCTGGATGAGTCATGGTGTGGTGAGGGGGAGGCAGCGGGCAGCTCACAACTAGCTGGATGTCACTGTGTGGTAAGGGAGGTAGCGGGCACCTCAAACTAGCTGGATGAGTCATGGTGTGGTGAGGGGGAGGCAGCGGGCAGCTCACAACTAGCTGGATGTCACTGTGTGGTAAGGGAGGCAGTGGACAGCTCAGAACTAGCTGGATGAGTCATGGTGTGGTGAGGGGGGGCAGCGGACAGCTCACAACTAGCTGGATGTCACTGTGTGGTAAGGGAGGCAGCGGACAGCTCACAACTAGCTGGATGAGTCATGGTGTGGTAAGAGAGGCAGTGGACAGCTCACAACTAGCAGAAAGTTGAACTGAAGTCGGGCAGAAACGTTGTCAAAAGTTTGTTTCCTATTTTGATATTATTCAACCCATAGCATTGCCACTTCTGATTTTTTATCAAAAATACCACTAGAGCAAGAAATTATAAGTAATTTTCCCTGCAGAATGACAATATCTGAATTATTTCTATCGATTTTACTCAAATACACCCAGTACAGTATAACCTCTATATATTCATAATCTGCTTTCACTTTTGTATCTGCTGAAGAGGATCGCTGACCAATTACTTTTTCTCCATGTGGGTAATTACCGAGTACTGACAAGTGTTCAGTGTACTTTAATTATCCACATTAGTGTAGGTTTATTCTACTGGTGAGCAGTGAATAATACTCTTTTGAGGAATGCCATTGGTTTATTAGGGTTTTGTACAGGCAGTGTATTCTAGACCGCACTATCAGAACCCAGGCTGGTGAGGACCTAGCAGACAGCCTACAAGCTGTCTGCTAGGTCAAAGAGTGCAATCCACGCTGTCGTCCGGCGGTGTCTAGGTAGGCTTAGGGCAACACAAGTGTATGAAGACAGCTCCCCTATCGGGAGTTATGAGAAACTTTTATTGGGTAGGCTTACTGTACATAAACTGGTAAAGAAAAAAGCTACCCTTCCTGTATTTGCCTTACTCTTGCCTTTGGTTATAGCCAGGTGTAACAGGCTTTGAATTGCTGCCTGTATTCGTTTTCATTTTACAAAACCTGTTTCACGTTTCGTAATACTTTTCAGGTATCGAAACCTGAAACCATTTTTCATGCACTTCGTTGTGTTGCTTCATTACGCTGCTGGTTTGCTTACGTTGTTATTTGTTACAACTGTTGTGCAATGAGCGTATTGTTACAGGACGGGGCTTGCTACAGTGCTGACCAGGTAATGCCGCCTATGTGTATTTGGTGACGGTGTATACTTTGCAAATCTTGTCCAGACGATTGTGCAAGGTTGCTGGTCATCACTAGTTAAATTAGCTGCTCAGCTTAATGAATTATAAGGTAATAAATTGAGATATGAATGTATTATTAAGTTTTCTTCTATAGTACTGGAATACCTCTCTCGAATGGCGCAGCGACCAAAAATCTTAATATACAATCCATCCACAGTCACTTTGTGACTTTGTAAATGGTCTTAGTCAGACCGAAGCGTCGTCGTCTTCCATGTGCGGGTTGTGTGTATTGTTCCAGTTGTGTGTATTGTTCCAGTTGTGTGTATTGTTCCAGTTGCGTGTATTCCAGTTGCGTGTATTGTTCCAGTTGTGTGTATTGTTCCAGTTGCGTGTATTGTTCCAGTTGTGTGCATTGTTCCAGTTGTGTGTATTGTTCCAGTTGTGTGTATTGTTCCAGTTGTGTATTGTTTCAGTTGTGTGCATTGTTCCAGTTGTGTGTATTGTTCCAGTTGCGTGTATTGTTCCAGTTGCGTGTATTGTTCCAGTTGTGTGTATTGTTCCAGTTGTGTGTATTGTTTCAGTCAGGATATTGAGTTATTATTCTTTAAAACACTTCCTACTCGTTCTTTATCTCATTTTTTTAATACACTACGTCGTACATTTGAGCAAAATTTATTTAAATAATTCAAATTAAGTCATCCACCAGGGAAATTAGTTAAAATTTCTTGCCTCACTTTTTATTTTTAATCAAAAAAAAAAAGTGACAATTTCGTTCCTGGAATGATGTCCATGAAGCCTGCACTTAAAAGACTGAAACTTATGACGATGTTTCGGTCCGACTTTAGTCCGGTTTTCTACTAGCTGTTAGCTCTTCGCTGCCTCCTCCCTCACCACATTATGCCTCATCAAGCTCCTCCACCCCCACACTCTCCTGTACAAGAAATTCTCATTGTAACGCACGTTACAGCCTTGTGCCACCAATGTCACTAAGTCTGTGTTGCTTAAGGCGGGTACCTGACACATCTTACACTCCCCCCCCCAACTCAAGCCAACATTAGAGGATTCCACAACTCGCGCACAATTTCGTAACACTAGACGTCCCGACATGATCGCTGGAAATGTAAAAATTTTAGACGACAGGACTAGGGAATTTTTTTGCAAGAATTGCTTGCTGCACCTCAAGGATGAGAAGAGACAGGCAAGGGCAAAGAGGTGGTGTTGCTGTGTACTTCTCTAAAAGTGTACATGCCCAGCTCATTCATGTTACTAACCATACTTACCTAGAAATGATGTTCTTTAAGCTATGCATGAACACCACTAGTAACACTGTACTAGCATGTACGATGTACAGACTTCAGTGGCAACATGCAGATCCTATCAACTTCCTAATGGAAAATGAGGACACCCTTCTGCTTCAACATAAATGTCAACATATTATAATTATTGGCGACTTCACCCAACATCTTATACAGAAGGACCTTGATGACCTTCTTGCAGTGTTCGACATGAGAAACTCAGTTGATTTCCCTGCTCACATCTCTGGCTCCTCCCTCGAAAGAGGCAAATGTAGTCCCCGTTCACAAAAAGAAGAGCGAAGTAGAAATCAGTAGCTACAGACCAGTGTGACTCCAGTCAATCATTGGCAGGATCCTTGAAAAAATAATCTCACGACAAATGACAAATGAGTTTTTCGACTAACACTGCTTTGTGACCGTCAATATGGCTTCAGAAAAGGTTACTCAGCTGTTGATATATTGTTAAACCACTCAACTAAGTGAAACCAGTCACTGGATGAATCCAAACTCAGCTGTGTAGTTGCAGTGGATATTACTGGTGCTTTCGACCGAGTATGGCACCAGGGACTCTTCGCAAAACTGCAAGCACTTGGAATTGCAGGCTCAACACTATAACTCCTCTGTGATTATCTTCAGTGCAGATCTCTAAGGGTAGTTATCAATGGGACAGAGTCACCAAGACATCCTATTGGGGAAAGTGTTCCAAAGAGAAGTGTGCTGGGACCATTGTTATGGAATGTCTATTTCAACGACCTCCTTCATCTTATCCCAGAATCTCATGCATATGCAGATGACTACACGCTAGCATTTACTTATCCAAGAGAGGAAATGCCAGCTGCTCTACGTTACGTCAATTACCAGCTTACAGCTATATTAGTCTGGGGTAAACGATGGCAGGTAACATTTGCTCCTGAGAAAACACAAATGATAATGGTCTCTAGGTATCATGATGGTAATGCAGGAGCAGTGGTAAGTAAGAATGGGTGTTGGTACCTGTTGGTATTATTACTAAAGTGTTTAAGAAAAATTTTGGAGCTCTTAATCTCGAACCAATATAATTATATTTGACAATATTTTACTGGATTATGCTTACTGAAAGAAGTGGGGGGGGGGGTTCTTGATGCTGGTGAGAGGCTCTTGGTCCATGGAACTATATTTATCCCCCTTTTACATTGACCAAATACGAGTACCTGCCATTTCCCACTTTCAATTCCCTTGAGAAAAATAATGCAATTCTTATCGCCATCAATAATTTCTGATAAATTTTGTGAAATGGATGAAACGTTTTTTTGGGGGGTTTTTATGTGACAATTTTTGGGTAAATGAACTGGCTCGTGTGAAATAATTTTAGAATCTCTCTTCTCATGCCTTTAAAGACGATTCTTAACCAAGTTCTTGGGTATTAGCCGAACCAATATTTTGACGCAAAAACGTGCCGCTATCCGATTTTGGCGTTAGCCGATGCCACCGTTACCCGAGGGTCCACTGTACAAGATGATTCAGTAAAAACACAGCAACGAGGCAGGGTGACCCAAAAAAGAAGACACTCTTTGACCATCATTCACACCATCACTATCTTGTCAGAGGTACACAGATACAAATCCTTAATAATTAAAGCTTCCTTACTTACTTATTTCTTTATTAATTTAGTTAATTAGTGACAGTCTTACATACTTAAGTTCTGTTTTTTACTTATGATGGCCAATATTATTTTGGCCTTTTTTATGGAAGAAATAAAATTTAAACATTACTTTTCATGCGATAATTTCTGAATGTCTGATCCGACTGGCTTCAACCTTCCAAAGCTGATAACCTGATAATGGAATTTCCGAGAGTCTTCAAACTTTATGTGCTATTGTAGTTAAGGATCCTGGTCTCACTGAGATAACAAGAGAATGCCTCTTCAGTTTACTGACAAAGCTGCTGTTTCTTAGTGAAACATTGGAATTTGATTTGGGTTGTAAACGTGCTAATTTTCCATTGTATATTGTATTACAATATTAGTTTACATGGGATCATATTTTACACAAATAACCCGCACATAAAAGACAGAAGCTTACGACGACGTTTCGGTCAGACTTGGACCATTGACAATGGTCCAAGTCGGACCGAAACGTCGTCGTAAGCTTCTCTCTTTTATGTGCGGGTTATTTGTGTATCGTTCCAGTCACGGTATTGTGCCTTTTTTGTTATCATATTTTACTCAAACCTCTAACACTATTTCTTAACTGTACTACAAGCTTATGCTGTAAACGACTGTGATATACTGTGATATACTGTGATATACTGTGATATACTCGAGAACATTTCTTCTACTCGGCATCACACTGTCAGTATTTGCGTTTTATTAAGGTGAAACGTCGTATTGTACTGGGCTGTGTAGTCCTGATTTGCCAATTGTAATCATATAAATATGGCTTCAGTTTAAGTACGATATCTCTGGAACATTCATACCGATTTGCTTCAAACTTTCTGCACAGGAGTATTCTACTTGAAGATTGAGACACTTATGCAGCATATGGGAATATTTATTCAGGAAACGTTTCGCCACACAGTGGCTTCATCAGTCCAATACAAAGAGGAAGGCGTAAGGAGAGGAGGAGTATGAGGTAATCAGTCCCTCAGCCTGGAGTCGATGTGTTCAGTCCATCAATCTTGTAGAATGTACAGCATAGGGCCGTAGACGTGGCTTATATACTGTAGTAAGGTGAGGTGAAGCAGGCGGAGGCGGGGTCATAGTGGTACCATCCACTAGTCGAAGTAGGTCTTTGTCCAAAGGTTGAACAAGTGTTGAAGAATTCTTTGTAACAAGATCCCATGATGCTGCAGTGTCTGACAGTTGTGATGAATGGTTTGAAAAACCGACAAGTTGAAGATTGAGACACTTATGCAGCATATGGGAATATGCAGCATCATGGGATCTTGTTACAAAGAATTCTTCAACACTTGTTCAACCTTTGGACGAAGACCTACTTCGACTAGTGGATGGTACCACTATGACCCCGCCTCCGCCTGCTTCACCTCACCTCACTACAGTATATAAGCCACGTCTACGGCCCTATGCTGTACATTCTACAAGATTGATGGACTGAACACATCGACTCCAGGCTGAGGGACTGATTACCTCATACTCCTCCTCTCCTTACGCCTTCCTCTTTGTATTGGACTGATGAAGCCACTGTGTGGCGAAACGTTTCCTGAATAAAGATTCCCATATGCTGCATAAGTGTCTCAATCTTCAACTTGTCGGTTTTTCAAACCATTCATCACAAGTATTCTACTTAAACGAGCAATCACTTTATTGTTGGAGGATGTAATTTCTACCTTGTAAATTTTACAATAACAAACGTAAGTTAAAATTTTATGTGATTAATTAACTTAAGTTATAGTTTCCAGTGATTGTGTATTTTACTCGTTTACGAATTATATTGAACAAACACTGATATTGATTTCCCAACAAATAACAGAGAATGCCTCTTCAGATCGTATTCAGACTTTCGATGGTGTGTTTTACTTAGAGAAAGGTTTATTAATTTCCATGCAACAGGTTAGGCAATACTTCTGCTCCCTCTCTCAGGACTGTTAACAGATACAATTTCAGGTCCCATTCAATTTAGTAAGGTGCTTCTTGATGCTTGTATTACATGAATCACATAATGTCTTGTTTAAAACGCGTACGCGAGCTGCGTTTGGTGTTCCCAGGCAGTCACCCAAGAAAGTACTTTATGCTGCTCAGTGCCAGCTGGTCGTTCAGAGAAAGGTTTCTCTCTTGTGTCGTAACCCTAGTCCGTTATATCTCAATACACTCAAGCGACAAAGTAACTGTACCTCCGAATCTTGCAGAAGCTGAGGAACTGCAACTAAACTCTCTAATAAGACCTAGAAGTTATAACTCATTCTTCAGAGAGGTTCAGGAGCTAAGGCTCAACACAATGAAAGTGGCCAAAAAATCCAGTGTCTGTAATTTACCATCCCCAAAATGCTTCAGAAATTAAATTGGGCCAGGTAATATAATAACCCGAATGTTCTTGTAAGTAGCATCCATCAGCATTGAGGATTTGAAGCCAGTCAGTACAAACATTGAAATGTTATCGCATAGGAACTAGTATCACATTTCTTCAATAAAATCGCCAAATTTTTACCTAAAGAACCCACGACAAAAGGGAACCTTCATATTAAATTACTCCAGCTTTCAAAGCTTGAAACTATTCAAAAGTGGCATTCTCTAGTTATCCCTATTTGCTTAAATAACAAAAAGCACAATACCGTGACTGGAACAATACACAAAAAACCCGCACATAGGAGAGAGGAGCTTACGACGACGTTTCGGACCGACTTTAACCATTTACAAAGTCACACTAACAAAGACGAGAGGAGGAGGGAGTATATTGGCCGGCAGACAGGGACGGGACAATAGAGGTAGTAGGAAAGGGTAGACGTAGCAGTAATAGTAGTGGAGTCAGTGAAAGACTAAGAGGAACACTGCAAGAGAGCTAGGGGCCCACAAGACAGCTAGGGGCCCACAAGGGAGCTAGGGGCCCACAAAGGGTAGGAATTAGAACACAAAGGTGGGATAAAATGATGGACCAAACACCCAAGGCTGAAGAAAGAGAACCCAAAGGAGAAAGAGGAAAGGGAAGAGGGAGAACGGGAAAAAGAATAAGGTTAAGTCACGGGTGTTCTCAAGTTTGGAGCATTTCACAAAGTAATGGGAAAGGAAGACATCCACAGAAAAAAAACCAGGACTAAGATTCTTACAGGGAAAGTTGTGTATAAGGGAGAATTCAGCCAGACAGCGACTGTGAAAGTTAGAAGTAGGGTGGACAGTTTTAGCAGGAGACCAGTCAATAGGATGACTGTGATCTCTGACATGACAGAAAAGAGCATTGCTGGTGTCAGCAAACCTGACACCACTTTGGTGCTCCCTAAGTCTGTCAGAAAGAGAACAGCCGGTTTCCTCAAAGTACTGAAGAGGACAGGAGGAACAAGAAATAGAGTAGACACCAGCAGCATCTATAGAGAGAGAAGAGGCATTGTGGCATGGAAAGAGTACGTAACCTTTATTCGGCGAATGTACACACCCTCATTGAAATGCTATATCCCCCAACCAGCAAACCAGGTACTAAGAGTTGATAATGGGGGCCCCGTCGTTCAATGAGTACCAGGTTTCAGCCAATGAGAAGATGGTTTTGGCAATCGCAGAGGTTATGTGGGTACCACTCTCCTGTCTGCTCTTGTCATTCCCATTCTAGAGCTGGTTGAAGCACGATCTGCTCTCTAGTGGCTTCTATTCTGCCTTGCTTACCGTGGAGTACACTAATACCTATTGTTGTACATAGTGTATATAGTGTACATACTTCTGGTTTAAACTGGTGAAGGATAATACAAATCAAAAGTTTTCTGCTGTGTTTATTTTGCTCCCTTTACACCCAGGATAACAGGCCATTTGGACTCCTGCGTTGTAATAGGTATGAACTAGATTGGTGCGAAGAGTGTTACTCTGGCGAAATTAAGTTTGATGCCCTATTTGCTTGTTAATAATAATATCTTGAAAGTATGCAAGCACTGAAAGTTAGAAGCCGATCGGAAGAGGTATTCTCATTTTATTTCAGGGGAAAATATATTCAACTTTTGTTTAAATTAAGACGACAAATTGTCACCTACTCACTTTTGTAGCAATTTAAATCTTCTAAGTTGAACCTTCGAGTATAGGTTGAAAGAGATCAAGTCGTAGCCTCATTTTTCCGAACCAGATTCATAAAAAATGGTTAAAACTATAACCATAATTTTTACAGGGGTGGACCGGTAAGCCAGCAGAAGTCCTCAGTCAGATGAGCAAAAGCTCCAACAGCGGGTCATCATCTGACTATGACCCGCATTAGGAGACATTTGTTATGCTTCCTGACTAACCTAACCAGATTCATGATCACATTTTCCTCTGGCGTCCGAAAATACAGCTAGTACTTAGTACTCTCTGCTCACCACCAAGCTCATCCAGGAAATTAATTCATTACCTGAAGAAATTAAGGAAATCAAGTAATTACCGAAGTACGTGTGAGGTACAGAATACCATATGGCAGGTGTCATAGTTTACTTCAGGAAAACTGCTAGATTGGCTTACACACCTTCAGGAGCATAAATGTCTGCAGGATTGACAAAACATGCCAAGTGCACCGTAACTCTCATTCCTGTCTCGTGGGACTACACAGTCCACTAAAATGACATTAATTTTCCAAGAAAATGACCGAAATCAGCGTAATTACCTTGGAGACTGCTGTATAGCCCTTGTTGCTTAGCGCTTCTTTTTGATAATAATAATAATAATAATACCTTGGAGACTAGACCACTGAGCTTATCAACACCTTTAAACAAAAACGGAGGATGTAAACGATGGCTAGACCCATCACTCACATCGTCTTAGGTGAACACAGGAAGGAACCCTAACAGACCAGGTGACCAGCTGCAGTCTTCCCATAGATCACCACAGTAGATTTACAGCAGTGCTGTCGCGTTTTTATATTCCCCTTTTTCGTGTCTCTCCTCTTCTAAAAATTGACCAACGAGCCTACGCTTAGTACTCTGACCTCACATTACACTTTCTGAACTGTATTTTGTGATGTTTCTCTCGTGAATGAAACTGGTAAATTAATAGTTTCAGCACTTATAGTATCTTATTCTTTCCACATGTCGACTTGTTTATACCAATAGTCTTCCTCAAACTATCGCTCAGAACCACTGCATGATTTGTATAAAAACTGACAAAATTCTATGCATTTTATGGATTTAAAAACTGCTTTTATTTAAAATTATTTGGGAATTAATACAGGAACCTCCATTCACGTTTGTTGGCTCCTGTCTAAGAATTAAGGGACTGACTAGTCGGATTTAAATTCTATTGGCCACCATGAATTTCATGTTCTGCACTTACAAAGAAGGAAGCTACAGCAGCCATCTTAACTTTAAGGATCAGTGGTGGTCGTCCTGGAGACGACCCAGCTGTAACCCACTTCCGGTGGTCAGACTTTGACAGACTTCTGTAATTCCTTTACAGTGTGACCAAAAAATGTTGACTTTTTTGACGATTTGTTTTGGGTCTAACGGTATATTGACTCGCCTCTTTCTTCTTTCCTATCAAATTACTTCCCCCTTCTATTCTCACTTTTCCTCCTTTAGTTTCCCTTTCAATTCCCTTTTCCGCTCCTTATTTCACTAACTCCCTCTTTTTTCCCCTTTTCTTCCATTCTTCACTATGCCTTTCCTTACCTCCATCCCTCACTTCCTTCTTTACCTTCATAACCCTCTTCACCTTTCCCTTCATCAACCTCTTCTCTCTTCCCTCCATCAACCTCTTTTACTATTCCTCCACAATCCCCTCTGCTTTCCCTTCATCAAATTTTCTTTTCCATCACCCTTCATTTTCCCATTCCGTTTTTTCTCTTCCCTCCATCGCCATTTCTTTTCTCCCTTCGTTCCCTCCATCTTCCTTTCCCTCTACCATTTCCTCCCATTCATTTATCCCCAGTCTCTTCCATATCTCTCTCGTTCCTTTCCTCCGTTACTATCTCCTCCCAACCTTCCCTCTCTTCTCCCATCTTTCTCTCCATCAACCTCTCCTCCCTTCCTTCCCCTTATCAACCTCTCCTCCATTTCATCTCCTCCAACACTAACAAATTAACATGGGAAAATTTTCAGGCTGCACCCTATTAGGAATTTCTCGTTGCCGCAACAGATTCATATAACATAAACTTTCTCCTTGCAATTTGGCGTCTCAGAAGCTCTTTGAGGCTTTTGAGAAGATTACCTGACTGTTGCCTCCTGCAATATCTGCCGAAAATTGCTGAGAAGAATATATTTTGCATTTACGTGAACGTTTTCTGAAGTTAATAGCAGTCGTATTGAATGTTGATCCCTCTTTCAAAATGGCCGTCCAGAGGGTAAACAAGAGATGCGCGCTAATTGGGCCCTGACAATAAGTTCTTTCCTTTTTTTTGTAAGTACGTATATCTGGGTATTCCAAAGCTTTTATGCAATTTCTAGTTCAAGCTTTTTTTCACTATTTTAGACACAACATATTTAGCGGTTTTCTTGCCATTCCTCCCCATTATATTTTTAGTAAGGATTTGTTTAATGATGTACCTTTGTTAAGGACTTCAAAAACATTCACGATTGCCAAAAAGTATATGATACAATAGTTCCTGCTTGATGTTACATTACAGGACGAGAATCTGTATTAATAGCTCCAGCTTTATCATAGTGTAAATGATCATTAACAGTGACAGAGTAATTCATGTGTAATGTTAATTACAGGATTAGAAACTGCTATATACATTTCCTAACAAATGTTTCATAACAATAGTTAAATTTCAGCAACAGAAACTATTGTTACGAGTATGCAAGAAAAAAAAATAAAAAATTTCGAATCAAATTTCTCTAACATATTTTTAAATCTGCTTTTATATCAGGTTTTACATAATGGAAAATAATTTAGCATTTTTTTTTCTTTTCAGTATGTCATTGTTACTGACAAAAATACACAAGTTCTTAATGAAGTATAAAAAGAATTTATATCGAATTCACAAAGATATGAAGCTACGGTATTCAGGAGTAATATATGACTAACCGAACCGTTATAACTCGATTGTAAACAAACCATGGAATGGGTGGGATCAGAACCCATGGAGAGTAATAAAACTCCAGGCCAGTGTATAATCCACTGTGGCCACAGTGGTGCTAACCTCCCTATAGTGTATGAATCTTATTGTAACCAGCTGGCCCAGTGGGTTCCGCACTGGCCTAGAGTTTTATGACTCGCCATGGGTTCAAACTCCACCCCGTTCCGTGGTTCGACACGCAAAATCCTTGTTAATTATATTTATTATAAAGCTTGTATCATATTTCCTATGCACTGCAGTTACTTATTCAACTTAAAAAATATTTGAGAAATATTGTATTCATTTTGAATATATAATGTAACCTCGGTCAATTAATATTCAATTATTACAAAAAGAACATAATTTAATTATTACATTTTTTCAAAATTTGTCGAATGTCGTTGTATAGATTATTGAAAAGGAAAGAAATTGACTACGTTTCGTCCACACAGTGACCCTTATCAAGTGGCAAAAATATTTGCCATTAAGTTTATAAGTATCATGGTTATTTTCCTTTCCAACCCTTAGAACTTTGCATGTGTCTGTATGAAACTGCAACTACCACTTCTCCGACCACTGTCAGTCTATGCAGATCTTCCTGTAGCGCTCTAGTTTCCTTGTGAGAATTATTTCAACGGCCTATTTTGGTGTCATCGGCAAACTATTTATTCCTTTGTCTTTTATGTAAACTGTGAACAAGAAAGGATCCAACACTGATGCCTGTGGAACACCGTCTGTAATACATCTTCACTCTGATATCTCCCTGTTTACGTCTCTATAAAGAAAAAAATGTCTCCTAATATTCAGTAAGCCTCTACTTTCCTTATCAACCTCCGATGTGGAACTCTATTGAAAGTCTTACTGAAGTCCATATACACAATATTATGTTTCTTACCATGATGTACCTCCTCAAATACCTTAGTGAAAAAAAGTAAATTCGGAAGGCAGGAACGCCCCTTTATAAATTCATTGAGATTCGTTAATTTATGTTGTTCAAGGTGGCGTCGAATAGCCACATTGAAGTTAGGATTATTAGTCTATAATTCGAAGCTAATGACATGTCTCCTGCTTTGTAGACAGGTATCACATCTTCCATTTTCCACTTGTCTAACACTATGCCAGTTTGTAGTAATACGTAAAAAAAAAAATAGCCAGAGGTCTGCTAAGTTCCTCCTTATATTCGTTCATAATCACTGCGAACAGTCCATGACGGCCCGGGATTTGTTAGGTTTTTCATTTATCTGTTTGTTAAAGAACCATGTCACTAATGACTTTGATCGCGCATGACGTATTCTCGTCCTGATCTACATAATTTAATATTTCTCTGTAAAAAACTGAGAGGAAAGTGTTAAAGGTTCTCCATCACTGTCAGTGAGCTGACACGAGGTTTTAAGTAGGTCTATGTTGTCCCAAATCTTATTCCAATATACCAGAAAGAAACCTTTTGGGTTAATCCTAGAGTCCCTTGAAACTTTAACCTTATAATTTTTTTTTTATTCTTAGTCTTCTTACTGTGTCTCCTGCCCTTCCCAATATAGTTTCCACCAACAATAAGGTAGATCATACGTTTGTTCCCATTACCTGACTTAATGTTATTCAGTCTGCCTGACTATGTCACCACCAGCTCCTAGGAAAAGCTGTGCAACTTTCCTATCTCTGTTAGAGAAAACACTGTCAACGTATCTTATCTATAAGTCACTGACCTCAAGGATATCCTTACGTTTATTAGCAGAGGAGTTATTGGTACTTAACCTCAATGATCATTGAAGTATATTTGTTCTGGAAAACAGAGAAGCGATTTCATACCCTAAAATCTTCTATTTTAACTTTTCCTACTTTGATGTTTCTTCCTTTACTCGAAACTTCTACCCATTTGCAACGGCTATCAACGTACCTCTTATTGCTGGTTTTCCTTCACTATCTCCAACCATCTCACATTGCTATCCAGTCGAATTTTCAGCTTCGTGTTTCCTTCCTTGAAAAGTAGAACCTCCTCCATCAGCACCTTGAGCAAAATTCTAAAACACTGCAGACACAAGCCTCGGAGCTTTGTGACAGTCCACATTAATTCCCCTAAACAGCTCAGAACAGGTGTGATGAATACTCACCATAAATGACAAGTCTGTGACGTGAGACGTGATTTAAAGTGGTGTTATCACTGTAAACCACAGTAATATCAGTGTATCAAGGGGAGAGGGTACGCCAACAACTACTGGTCACCATACACACAAGAGAGAAAAAGATGAAAATGAATTTGTGTAAGCTGGATACTCTAAAATCAATGGATCCTGCCTAGATCTCACAATGTTTTCTGAGGTAGTTGCAACACTGTCAGATCCACTAGCCAAGTTCCCTAACAAGTAATACGATATAGGACAGATGCCATAGATTTGGAAAACATCAAGTGCAAATATTTAAAAAGAGGCAGACAATAGGCTACGCACTGCAAACCGTTGTCAGTAACAGAGAAGATAATAATCAAATGGAAACTGACAGAACATCTGGAGAAAAGTGGTTTCGTCAAGAATTATTAGCAGGTGCGGGGGTAATGCATGTTTCTGGACTGCAAGAAAGTGTTTCGTGATGTTTCTCACAAAGACTTTGGATGCTGGAATAACAGGAAATGAAGTAGAGTGGATCAAAGAGTACGTTACGGATAAAACTAACAGTATTTGCTGGGAAGACATACCTGACTTGGGATGAACAAAAAGCGGGCTTCCGCCAGGAACCAGTAGTATTCCGGGAATTAGTGAATGATATACCAGAAGGAATTTTGTCAAATATATCTTTCTTTCGTGATGACATAAATGAAAACAAGTAAAGACAATAGATAGATCTAGACAATAATAAAGTTGGTAGAATTACCGACAATATGTAAAGTAAAAGGACACAAGTGCAACTAATGTGACATTTATTGTGGCAACGTTTCGCTCTCCAGGAGCTTGATAAAGCTCCTGGAGAGCGAAACGTTGCCACAATAAATGTCATATTAGTTGCACTTGTGTCCTTTTACTTTACAGATCTAGACAAACTGCAAAATTGGTCAGATAAGCATTTATTTGAATTCCACCCAAGGAGATTCAACACTATGAAAGCCTGGGAAAGCGCAAGAAAACAAGTAACTTATACCATGGCTGTTTGTAGAGTTTTAGATTCTCAGGTTCAGGTGTTGAAGAAGGAGGTTCTACTTCTTCAGGAGGAAAATAGAATGTTGAAGCTTTGCATAGATGAGTTTGGGAGCGAGTGTGAGAAGGATTTAGCTGGTAAAGAGGAAATGGTCACCAGCAGTGATAGTGACAGCCACTTTAAGTGGCAAGTGGTTCCCAGTTCAGGAAGAAGGAAGATAAAGAGGGTTAACAGAGAAGATGTGAAGGTAGGAAATCGATTCTCTGTTCTCCAGAACGAGTGCACTTCAGTGGTTAGTGAGGTTGAAGGTACTACTGATTCCCCTGCTAATCAAGGTAAGAACATTTTTTATTGTAGGAGATTCTCAGGAAAGATATATGGATCGTGATTTTTGTAACAGAGATAGAAAGGTCAGACAGAGGGTGTGCCTTCCTTGAGCTGGTGTTGGTGACGTAGCAGGTTGGATAATATGTCAGGTAATGGGAACAAGCCCATTATCTTAGTGCAGGGGGTAATGACATTGGGAAGGGCAGGAGACAGGAGCTGCTGGATAAATACAGGTCAGCCATAGAAGTAGTTAGGGCTAAGGGAGGGATCCCAGTCATATGTAGCATCTTGCCTAGAAAGAGAGTGGGCAATGAATGGATGTAGTATTACTACTGCTACTACTACTACTACTATTACCACTAGTGTTGCACCTCACTCTGAGCCTATATATATACCCTCTGTGTCCATGTACTGTTTGTAACGGCTTGGCAAAGCTCCTGGAGAGCGAAACGTTGCCACAATAAAATGTCACATTAGTTGCACTTGTGTCCTTTTACTTTACATATTGTCGGTAATTCTACCAACTTTATTACAATACCTATTTACAAGGCATGTGACAGGTCCTTGGCTTCGAACTATAGACCAATAAGCCTTACCTCCATAGTGGGAAAATTTATAGAATCAATTGCCGAAGCATTTCGTAGCCATCTTGATAGGCACAGATTGATTAATGAATCTCAACACGGTTTTACAAAGAGGCGTTCATGTCTTACGAATTTACTTTTTCACTAAGGTGTTTGAGGAGGTAGATCATGGTAATGAATATGATATTGTGTATATGGACTTCATTAAGGCTTTCGATAGAGTTCCACATCACAGGCTATTGAGGAAACTTAAAGCACACGGAATAAGAGGAGAAATTTTTTCGTAGGTAGAGGCATGGCTGTCAAATAGGCAGCAGAGAGTTGGCATAAATGGGGAGAAATCAGAATGGGGGCACGTCACAAGCGGTGTTCCTCAGGGGTCAGTATTGGGACCGTTGTTGTTCACAATTTACATAAACGACATAGATGAGGGAATAAATAGTGACATAAGCAAATTTGCTTATGACACCAAAATAGACCGTCCAATTAATTCTAATCTGGACACTAGAGCACTCCAGGATGATTTGAATAGACTGATGCAATGGTCGGAGAAGTGGCAGATGCAGTTTAATATTGACAAATGCAAAGTTCTAAATGTTGGACCGGAAAATAACCATGCTACATATAAACTAAAAAATGTAGATTTTAATACTACTGATTACGAAAAGGATTTAGGAGTTCTGGTTAGCAGTAGTCTAAAACCAAGACAACAGTGCATTAGTGTTCGCAATAAAGCTAACAGAACTCTTGGCTTCATATTTAGAAGTATAAATTATAGAAGTCCTCAGGTTGTTCTTCAACTCTATATATCCTTGGTTAGGCCTCATTTAGACTATGCTGCTCAGTTCTGATCACCGTATTACAGAATGGATGTAAATGCTCTGGAAAACGTACAGAGGAGGACGACAAAGATGATCCCATGTATCAGAAATCTTCCCTATGAGGATAGACTGAGGGCCCTGAATCTGCACACTCTCTCGGGGGATATGATCGAGGTATATAAATGGAAAACAGGAATAAATAAAGGGGATGTAAATAGCGTGCTGATAATTTCCAGCCAAGACAGGACTCGCAGCAATGGTTTCAAGTTGGAAAAATTCAGATTCAGGAAGGATATAGGAAAGCACTGGTTTGGTAATATAGTTGTGGATGAGTGTAACAAACTCTCGAGTACCGTTATTGAAGTTAAACGTTGTGTAGTTTTAAAAATAGGTTAGATAAATACACGAGTGGGTGTGGGTGGGTGTGAGTTGGACCTGACTGGCTTGTGCTGCTGGGTCTGGTGCCGTGCTCCTTCCTTAAGTGGAGGTGACCAGCCTGGGTGGATCATTGGGTTAATCCAGGGGGGATAGGGTCATTGGGCTAATCCGAGGGGGGGGGGACATGGACCAGCTCCGCATGGGTCAGTAGGCCTGTTGCAGTGCTCCTTCTTTCAAGTGGTCTTATGTTCATACGTGGGTGCCATCTTGGATAGAGCGTCTCAAGCATGGAACTTTCACATGATAAAGAACGCCAAGAAACTGGAGAAAGTTCAAATTTATACAATGAGACAAGTTGGTGTGTTAAGAGAAATTTGCAGTGAGACGAGGCTAAAAGAACTGAGCCCGACGACACTGTACAGAACAACCAGGAAAAAATTAACATTTATAAACTCACGGGAACTGATACGGTATACAGGGATGGACTTTGCATTTGGAAGCTGAAGACGCAGATGATTTATGTGGATGTTAGGAAGTGTTTCTTCAGCCTAAGTATGGCCAGAAAGCGGAATGATCTGCTGGAAGAGATGTTCGAGGCAGGCTTCATACATAGTTTTGAGAGTAGGTATAATGGTATGTATATTCATTCATGGATACATACTGTAGAAAACTTACTGTAATTTTCCTATAATTAGTAATGTAAATGCGAAGTGGAATGTAAATATGACGTATTAACGTAAATATGAATTATTAATAATAGTCGCAAACTGCCAACATAATTGTGAGGAAACGAGTGGGTGCTTACAAATGATTGGGGGAGGTTGTGTACTGCCCAGGTGGCCGTACTGAGAGGTAGTGTGTACTACCCAGGTGGCCGTCCTGAGAGGTAGTGTGTACTACCCAGGTGGCCGTCCTGAGAGGTAGTGTGTACTGCCCAAGTGGCCGTCCTGAGAGGTAGTGTGTACTGCCCAGGTGGCCGTCCTGAGAGGTAGTGTGTACTGCCCAGGTGGCCGTCCTGAGAGGTAGTGTGTACTGCCCAGGTGGCCGTCCTGAGAGGTAGTGTGTACTGCCCAGGTGGCCGTCCTGAGAGGTAGTGTGTACTGCCCAGGTGGCCGTCCTGAGAGGTAGTGTGTACTGCCCAGGTGGCCGTCCTGAGAGGTAGTGTGTACTGCCCAGGTAGCCGTCCTGAGAGGTAGTGTGTACTGCCCAGGTGGCCGTCCTGAGAGGTAGTGTGTACTGCCCAGGTAGCCGTCCTGAGAGGTAGTGTGTACTGCCCAGGTGGCCGTCCTGAGAGGTAGTGTGTACTGCCCAGGTGGCCGTCCTGAGAGGTAGTGTGTACTGCCCAGGTGGCCGTCCTGAGAGGTAGTGTGTACTGCCCAGGTGGCCGTCCTGAGAGGTAGTGTGTACTGCCCAGGTGGCCGTCCTGAGAGGTAGTGTGTACTGCCCAGGTAGCCGTCCTGAGAGGTAGTGTGTACTGCCCAGGTGGCCGTCCTGAGAGGTAGTGTGTACTGCCCAGGTGGCCGTCCTGAGAGGTAGTGTGTACTGCCCAAGTGGCCGTCCTGAGAGGTAGTGTGTACTGCCCAAGTGGCCGTCCTGAGAGGTAGTGTGTACTGCCCAGGTGGCCGTCCTGAGAGGTAGTGTGTACTGCCCAGGTGGCCGTCCTGAGAGGTAGTGTGTACTGCCCAGGTGGCCGTCCTGAGAGGTAGTGTGTACTGCCCAGGTGGCCGTCCTGAGAGGTAGTGTGTACTGCCCAGGTGGCCGTCCTGAGAGGTAGTGTGTACTGCCCAAGTGGCCGTCCTGAGAGGTAGTGTGTACTGCCCAAGTGGCCGTCCTGAGAGGTAGTGTGTACTGCCCAGGTGGCCGTCCTGAGAGGTAGTGTGTACTGCCCAGGTGGCCGTCCTGAGAGGTAGTGTGTACTGCCCAGGTGGCCGTCCTGAGAGGTAGTGTGTACTACCCAGGTGGCCGTCCTGAGAGGTAGTGTGTACTACCCAGGTGGCCGTCCTGAGGGGTAGTGTGTACTACCCAGGTGGCCGTCCTGAGAGGTAGTGTGTACTACCCAGGTGGCCATCCTGAGAGGTAGTGTTAGCTCTCTCAAGGAAGTGGAAATCGGCCGAATCTTCAAATGAAATTAAGTAAGGTGTAACAGAAACATTATCGTCGTAAGCTGATAAAGTTCCCACCACGTGTGATGTACGTCTTCCAGGGTAATAATTCCCATTTCAGGTATATTAATTTATATTGTCCAATATGAATTGCCTACCGAAAGGGAGGCGTTAGGATATGACATCAAAATCTTACTTTGGTGAGTAATATTGTAATGCTCTTTATAATTTACTATTTATATTTATGTAAAATTACTCAAGCAAATTACTCAGGTCAAATAGCTGATATTACACAATATATACATACCACATATAATTTGTCAGTATTACTTGTATAATTTTTCAAATAATTTTAAGAATTATATTTTGTAATAATTTAAGGACCAGACGTGTGACGTGATGACCTGAGAAGGTGGTCACGAAGGTGGGACATTATTGTGACCTGGTGACCTTTAAGTCCCACTTGACTATGTGATACATTAAAATTTCTTCACAATTATGGGGGTGAAATGTTAATTCATGACACTATATGTAAAATTTACCCACAATTTCTCACGCATATCCATATACATGTATATATACATATGCAAATATATACATATGTGCAAAACAACCACTGTGAAAGAATAGAGAAATTCCAAGCGCTTTCGTGACTACTCGCATTATCAAGGAACAATGAAAGTAATGCATCAAAGGAAGGTATATAAAGGGTCTAGCCCACACCTCACTATCACATCCCACAACAAAGCAACACCTGACTCGCTACTCACAAGCAAGCGAACACTGCAGCAGGCCCGCTGGCCCAACTAGACAGGTCCTTCACACAACCCACCAACAAACTATTCTACCCAAGAATTAAGCATTTTAAAATTTATTATTTGTCCAATGTATTATTAAATTCTTCCCAAATTCTATTAATTATAAATGGATCTAATTTATATAAACCAAAGGAAATATTCATATTATTGTCAAAACTGCATTTTATGAAACAAGATTCAATTATATTCGAGTCGACCATGGACTTGCTTGATACTACTTTCTCAACTTTTTGAAAATCAATTGGATGATTAAAATCTCTCACATAAATAAATAGAGCATTGGAATCTTGTCCAGTTCTAATGCTATATTTATGTTGTTTTAATCTTAGTTCGAGATTTTTACCAGTTTGACCGTAATAAACTTTATCGCAAATTTTACAAGAAATCTTATAGACACATCCTTCAGCATTTTGGGGGGAATTCTTTTTCAAAAGTTTTTTTTACTGTATCAAGATTTTTAAATACAACTTTGATATTAAAAGTCTTAAGAAGAGAAGGCATATCAACCAAGTTTTCATGGTAAGGGAGAACCAACATATTTTTAGTTGAATAAGGTTGGTTGTCCCTTTTCGGATTGTAAAAAGTATTTCTAGCAATTTTAAAAGATTTATCAATTACGTTTCTTGGGTATTTCAAATCATTACCTATTTCATAAATTTTGGATATTTCCTCATCTATGAACTCAGGACTACAAATTCGTAAAGCTCTCAAAAACATTGATGAGAAAACAGACAGTTTAACTCTATCTTGATGTGAAGAATAATAGTGGACATAGGAACAGTTATTTGTAGGTTTTCTGTAAATTTTAAAATTGAATTCATTATTACTCTTAATAACTGAAACATCTAGGAAAGGCAATGAGTTATTTTCTTCAAACTCAACAGTAAAGTTCATAGAATGGGCTAAGCTATTTAATTTGCCAATGAAATGATGTATATCTACATTGTTGGGCATAAGACATAAAATATCATCAACATATCTGAACCATTTAGCTCTATTAGGGAGGATTGTGTTAAGCAACCTTGTTTCAAAAAATTCCATGTATAGGTTACTAAGAACAGGTGAAAGAGGATTTCCCATTGCCATACCAAACTTCTGAGTGTAAAACTTATCATTAAATACAAACTTTGCATCAACAATGCAAAGTTTAATAAGTTTAATGATAGTAGGAACTGGCAATGGTAAATCGTAATTAACGAGTTCTTCAGATAAGAAACTTAATAAATCATCAACAGGAACTTTCGTAAACAAGGAAGTAACATCAAAACTAACCATTTTAAAATCATTTAAGTCAGTCAAGGAGCTTAATTTATCAACTAAATCCACGTTGCTTTTAACATTAAAGTTAGAAATTTTGAAAACAATAGTGCTCAAAATGTCAACAAGCCATTTGGATAATTTATATGAAACTGATCCTATGGAGCTAATAATTGGTCTGACTGGATTGTTTTGCATATTCTGAAATCACCTGTTTACTGTGATCTTATTGCATATACATATGTATACACATTTTTGTATTTTACTGCTTTACTTTTGCTCACCCTACACTATTTTTTTTTTTGTGTGTGTGAGAGTATTGAGGTGAACGGGCTTGGTTTGTGGGGTATGGGATATCTTGGTTAGCCCAGCAACTAGACCACGTCATTAGATGAACCTTTTTTCAGTCTATGCTACTTCGTAGCATGGACTGAAAACAATTCACACAGATTCTCGTCCATGTTGATATGATAGCATATCTAAATTGCTGCAGATCTGTCGTCTGCACAGGCAGGATGGATTTATGGATTTTTTTTATATTTTATTTAAAATACGCTACATTACGACAACAATGGACCCTGTAACCAAGCTTGAAAAAACAATAAATACATAAAACATTCAATGTTGCACTATACCTGTATACAAAGTTTGCCTATAACCCTGACATATGACAGACACAAAAAATAACAGATACACACTAGGTATACATATAACTGAACATAGGTTATAGAAGAATCACCTACACCAATAACACAATACCACTAACCATATTATTAACTTTGCATTTGAACCAGCACATTCTATACATGTACCTATATGGCTAGGTGCAAAAA
Organism: Cherax quadricarinatus; assembly: GCF_038502225.1. Taxonomy (NCBI): domain Eukaryota; kingdom Metazoa; phylum Arthropoda; class Malacostraca; order Decapoda; family Parastacidae; genus Cherax; species Cherax quadricarinatus. The sequence goes on along the minus strand of NC_091346.1, from coordinate 10,044,470 downwards.
GAAAAAGAGAGTGTATGTGGTACTAACCAGTAACTTGGCCTGACACTACACCAGGTTATATACATAAGAGCAAATTTAATAAGTACATACATGATGCGTGCATCTGTTGAACCATTAAAATAACATAATGCCGTATAGTGACATATACCGGCCTTTCCCACTTCCCTAAACAGATTACAAACACTTACCTTATAATTGAAATTATCTCCCCTCCTACACTATGCTAAAACGAAAAAACGGATATATCATACATTCCCCAATATACCTAAAACACAGGTATGTTATACCACAATAATACAAATGCATACACCGTCATACAATTATAAACCCAACATATATCAAACCAAGCCCTCACCATGCACATTAATTAATTTTGTCCTCAACATGATCTCAATCACGTTACTCCCTCCCACCCCCCTCCCTGCTATACCTGCTCCTCTGGACATCCCCACATTGTTGCATAAGCCAGGACCACAAGATGTGTTGGACTTAACATAATATTATTAACAGAACCGTAAGTTCCATTGATATCATACCTGAGTTACTTTACAATGGGAGTCGAATCCTATCTTTTTTGCTGTCCCATGCAGCGTTCTCAGACTTCTAATATTATACATTACTACAAAAGGCCTTCTTCATTGTCTAAACACCGAATAATTTCAGAAGGCCCTCCTGTCTCTACTAACCACGGATCCCTTACATTAATTGACAAATAATAATTAACACTGTCCTACCTACAAAATTCACATTCATCAGTGCACCATACGTTTCCACCTACCTTATGGTGGAACAAAACTGTGCAAGTGGGAGTGTGGTACACACTCACAAAGGTCGCATGAACTCTCTGTTAGCACTCCCATGCACAGGACACATGAAAATAGGGTGAAAACCCCAATACACACAATCATTCTCACTTGCACTTCTCACTCACCCCCACACATTAACGCACAAACCTCCTCCCACCAACATCTTTCGTTTGGCAAGCCCGTTTGTCCCCCCCCCATTTTCGAACGCTTTACACGACAGTCTGAACCCACTTCCCCCCATTACAACTCTAGCAACACCCCAACAGTGATGGACCTGTAACCCTCAGTGAAATCTCCCTCCCATCTTCTCCCATAAATTTCCCGATTCCTATTCATTATCCTACAAAAAGTCCTCGCTAAAACTCGTTTTCTCACCTCCCCATTACTCATCCCTCTCATTCCCCATGATATATACACGGAATCCACCATTATGTAAGCCACTCCCCTTGCTACATTCTTCCTCACCCCCCCCCCTATATCAAGGCTTAGTGCTCACAACACCGACACACCAGTTCCTCCTATCCTCATGACCCCTTTCCCCAACCATTTCCTTACACTCCCCAAATAATAGCAAAAGTATACCACGTTGTAACCTGTCTCCAGCTCCCCACACAACCCACACCAACCCTCCTCTACGACACTTGTATTTCTGAGGACCGATCCCAAAGGCAGAATCCCGTGCAAAAACTTAAACATGACCTCCCTCACCCTGGGCCCTAACTTTAGTTTACCGAAGAGACTCCAAATAGTGTCCCATGCATACATTGGGAACAGCCCCTCTACCGGGACCGTCTCCTCAACCATCAATATTCGATATAAATCTCTCGCCTTAAATTTCTAAGGCTCACGCGCCCACAATAGTGCCCTCAAGTTCTCACACTCCCTCCATTCCCCACCTCTATACATCCCTTTCAAAATGTCATGCAACCTCTGCATGTGTGTCCCCCTCTATCCCCCAAGTCTTTTCCGCTCCCACCTGATAAAAACACATTTCAACCTCCTCATCAGGTTCAACAAACCTAAACCTCCCTTCCTCACCGGAAAAGTCACCACCTCCCTCTTGAGTAGCTTTAGGTAGATGTCGTTTTGATAAGGACCTGCCTCGTATGGGCCAGTAGGCCTTCTGCAGTGTTCCTACATTCTTATGTTCATCCATTCACATCCTGAGCCCCATAAGAACCTAAAAACATATCTAAGGATACGAGTAATATCGGCTCTCAGCAACGGAAAAACTGCTGCTACATACCATACCTTACTGTACAGCAATACATTAATAACAATCACCCATTGCAATAATGTCAAGTGATAAGGCCGTAACATCCCCAACCGACTTTCCACGCATCCCACCATTCTCAACGAATTCGCCTCCCTAGCCTCCCATATGGTCGCCCCATACAAAATGCCACATATTAATAACTGCCATTCCTGCCTTGTCACCACATCACAGTCCCATGCAACTCTGTCTCTCCACAACCCCCAGCCCCATGATCTTTGTTTTCTCGACATTCACCGTCATACCTGTCGCCCCTCCAAACATACAAACCACCCCTCCCAGCTCACTCAACCTTGTTCCCTTCTGGACCAGGAGCGTCGTGTCATCCACGTAACCTACCACATGATGCCTAATCAAGCCTTCCCTCGATTCCTCCCCCCCCCACACACACTCTGGTCTCTACCAACCTATGGAATGGATCTTGCACACATGCAAATAATAACTGTGATAGTGGGCATCCCTGCCTTAAGCCCCGATCCATGCTCACCACACCCCCCACACGTCCATTGATCTGAATTTTCTCTTTTGCCCCCTTATACAACATTTCAACCCACCCCACAATCTCAACCCCAAAACCTTGTTTGCTAAGGATCTGTCTTAAACCCTCCCTTTCCACTTGATCATAAGCACCCTGCCAATCAAGAGTCACCATACCCCCCCCCTTCTTGCATTCCCTCAAAACCCTCAACAAACCCCTTAATTAAGTATTCTGTGCCCCAGCACCAACGATTGTCCTGGCAACCCTAGTTGTCCTTCTAAAACTACTCTTCCCACTACACATTTTAACCTATTCCCCAAAACCTTCGTGAACAACTTGTAGTCTGCACACATGAGAGTAATCGCCCTATAATACCTAAGTGTACTCTGCACCTTATCCTTAGGCACATGCACAACAACCCCCGTACTTTGCATCTCCCCCAATTCTCCCCCCTCTTTCATCCTATTGAACAACTTTACTAAAAAAAACCCGTAACAGATCCCAATTTTTTAAGTAAAATTCACTTGGTAGTCCAATACCTGGTGCTTTGCCCCTGCTCATGTCTACAAGCCCTTTCCATATCTCCCCTCTTCAATAGCACCACCCAGAGCTTCCCTGTCCTTTCTCCCCAGAGCTACTGGCACTACTCCACTCACCCCATCGAGATCCTCTTTATCTACCCCTTTACTTTTCCAGTATTGCCCATACCACTCATCCGTGAATATACTCATCCCCTCCGTTGTTTTTAACCCCTGCCCCTCCCTGAAACCTTTCGCCTCAGAGTGCACTTCCAAACCCGCTATAGTGGTCGCTGTCCTCTGCTGTTGTCTCTGCAGCACACATGCCGATGGTTTATCCCCCCAAAGCACTTCCTCCACTCCCATCTGCACCCTCACCATGTGAAATTGCTCCTCCTGCACCCCACTTAACCTTCTCTTCAGATCATCCATTGCCTCTGTCTGGAATACCCCCCCCCACCGCTTCTCATTCATGATAGTACCCTAATCTACTTTCCAAATAATTTGTTAGTCCATACTTCAGTTGATTTATAAGCTTCCCCTCACCCACATAAAACTGACGAATCCTCTCCTTGGCCACACTGTCCCACCAACGTACCACATTATCAACCCCCTTCGCCTCCTCATGTAGACAGCCTGTACTGTCTGCACAGACAGCCTATGCTGTCTGCCAGCTTAGTTCATATTTCGCACACTCAGGTGCTGCCCTCTTGGCCTGCCCAGGTCTGTGGGATGCTGGTCCCACATGCTCTCACTCACTCAGCAGCCTAGCAGCAAGACAGAAGGCCTACTAGTTCTCCCTCTCGTGGGCATGGCCCTACCCAGGCCATGGGCACAACACACAAGCCTGTGTACCCACAACGACTTTACAAATAAAGTAAGAAGCCTCCGAAGACCTTTATAATTCACTCCCCACCAGCAGTTCACCAATAAACTCATTAAACACTCGCTTAGCTTCCTCCACAATGAAGCAAATCCCCCTTCCACTTCCTCATCCTCAAGGAGTCGCGTGTTTAACTTCCAGTAGCTTTCGAACCGTTTTGCTAACGAATCCCATGCCACCCCCACCACCACTGCCCTATGATCTGAATAAATTGCTTCTATGGTGTGAAAAGACTCTACTGAAACCCCTTGTGTTATATAGATCCTGTCCAATCTGGCTGCATAATCCCCCCTTACATATGTATGTTGCACTTCGCCTGTTCCACCCCAAAATGCATCTTACCCCAGTGTCTTTACACAAATCTCTCAACATGTTCAAGAAATATCTGGCCCCCTTTGGCGTCACGTCAATTCTCCTTATTATACAATTCCAGTCTCCCTCTATCAATGCTACCCCGGGTAGTGCACTCAAGAAATATGCAAGATCATCCCTTACAAATGCCGATTTTACCCTCACATCACACTCCGCTGGTGCATATACTCCAACAAAAGATACACGTTCACGCATCCACCACCCGTCCACCCTCATTATTCTTCCCTCACCCCCCCTCGAACTGTTGCAAAACAAAAGGACTTGCCTCGCGAATGCGAATTAAAACACCTACCCCTCCTTTTAAACATGTCGTTGGCATTACATAAGCCCGATATCCATTCACCTCCAGCAATTTTCCAGCATACAAGTTATGCTTTTGTATAAAAGCTACATCCACCTTATAACGATACAGCAATCCTCTCAACCATTCACACTTACCACTAGCACATAAACTATTAACATTGTCATACACCTTAGGCCTGCTTACAATTTCCACCCACGCTTCCCCACCTCATTTTCCACTGTCCTGTAGCCCCATACGCACCATCCTTGGCACTCATCCCCCCCCTCCACTCCGAATCCCTTGCTGGCATTTCTTTTTCTCCTTGCCTCTACACACACCTTCAGTTCCCGCCTTTTTCCCGAGTCTTTGTGCTGGTGTGAGGACGTCATCCAAGTCGGTCGTGACTGCTGCCCGCTTCCTCGACACTTCCTCTTCCTCCTTGCTTGTCTCCTGACCTTCCTCATAGTGTACCTCCACCTCTATTACCCCTTTCCCCTTCTCACTACTTGGCAAAACCGACATTCCATTCCTTCCTCTAGGCCTGCGCTCATCTTCCCCATGTCCTGGCACCTGGTCTCCCATCTTTCCCTCTGGCAAGGTTTCCTCCGATTTAGGGAACATCTGTAAAACTGTCTTAAGCACTACATCAATTTCTACATCATTTGTTGCTTCCGTCTCTGCCACTTGCTTCGTACCCTCTTCAGACGCACTTAATTGCTCCACAGCACCCTCGGGCTCCACCACACTTTGCCTTTCCTCCACTTCCTCACAACACAACCGACCACGCGTACGTCCATCCTGGCGGTGCTGATCCTTCACCACAGATCCTCGCCTCGAAATGTCACTCCTTGGTATTCCCTGGTCCGTTTTCCGCCTCTCACATTCAGCCGCTATGTGATGATAACCATCACACAGCCTACAAGTCCTGCGTTGTCCAGCATAAGTTAGTATTTGCGTTCTGAATTCCTCTAAGAACACATACGATGGTATTGGTTGCTTCAGAGTCATCTTCAGACTAAAACTGCCTTCCGGATAACCCTCATACGCCCCTGCCGTCCACTTGCCTTGTTGTGCTACGTGTATGGTTCCAAACTTTCCAAACACACTACAGAGGTCAGCTTCATTCGCCTCGAAAGGCACATTGCGTAGCTTAATATACGTAAATTGACGCGATACGTCGATCATCTTTACCTGGATTTCCTCATTAACCTCGACGCTGACATCTTGATAACGATCGAGTAGGTCCTCGTACACCTGAGAAGACAGTAGTTTCACAAACATCCTGTAATTACCGTTTAAGGCCACACCGTAAAGGTCTTGATCCTCAATCCCATACGTCTCACGTATAATCAAAGGCAACAATACCAACGTCGACTCCTGATTAATTGCTCCTCTCTGTAATTCAATACCGACTGCATTAATCCTGCGGTGCACACCAACCACCATTGTGTCAGCCTGGCTAGCACTTTCACCGGGCAGAGAGGTGCGGCAAGCGTCTACCCTCACCGGCTGCTAGGCAAAGAATGATTTATGGATTCATGATGTTTACATCAGATTCTGACCTTACCGTCTGCAGGTCGTCTCAGTAATCACGATTCGTCAGGCCATGTGACGTTTTTAAAATATTCAGTTGCAGAGTTTTACAATATTCAGTTGCCTCAGTTTCATGTTAGCTGACAGGAGTGGAACCAAGTCTGCTGCTGTTGACAATTCATTTCTGAATTTCGATATGCTGTGCGTTCGAAGATGCCCAACTGTTGTATTGCCTGGTTATTTGAGTTGGTCACATACCAGTTAGCTTGTACCAGTTTGGTCATTATCCACTGATCTCTCATTAACAAGGTGTTTTCGCCCACACAATTGCCGCTCACTGGATATGTTGTGTTTTTCCACACCATTCTCTGTAAACTATAGAGATTGTTGTGCGTGAAAATCCCAGATCAGCAGCTTGAGATATTTAAATCGCCCTGACTGGCACCATCGCTCAATCCACGGTCATACACACTTAATATTTTTACTTCCACAAGTTCAAGGTATACAGACCATAGCTGACATCAATGATATACTACTATATAAAAAGCCGCTTGTTATGCTGAGCATTTCGGGCAAATTAGGTCAGTTTTGTCACAGGATGCGACCCACACCAGTCGACTAACACCCAGGTGCCCATTTTATACTGATGGGTGAATAGGGACAACAAGTGTCTTATGGAAATACGCCCCTAATGTTTTCTAGCAGTACCGGGGATTCCAACTACAGACCTCAGTGTGTGAAGTGTGTGCGCTAACGATCGAGCTACTGGACACCTTAGATCATATTTCTTCCCCATTCTGATGTTTGAACCTCTTGACCAGCTCTACATACTATTAAGCACTTAGGTGCTGCCAGCTGATTGTCTTAGTACATATTTATATTACCAAGTAGGTCTACATTTGTACCCAATAAAGTGACTAATGAGAGTATAATGTGCATAATATCTTCAAGGATTTGAACTTAAGTCATCTACCCAGGAAGTGTTTACCACCGTTCACAAAAACCTGAGCTATGTATAGAACGCATCCCAATTGCAGTGTGACAACTTGCCTAGTGAATTATTGTAATATATTTGTGAATATCAGATATAAGCACTTGTTCAAGATATGATCATTCACTTCCGTGTACCGAGGATGTCATATTAATTATTCTCTCTTGTATATAGGCTTCCAAGAAGACTAATAAATTAATCTATATCTAATTTCCATAAAAGATCCTAAAGGAATTCTACATTATATATTATCTGAAATATTAAAAACCAAATCCCATTTAAATGAAAAAGTCATATTCTATGTGTAAATGTGATTACACATTAATGTTGAGTGCATCAACAACTACTTTTGGAGAATGATTAACAGAGAAATGAGAATTCTCTCTGCCGGAGGAAATTACGTTAATTATGTCATCATTGTTGGAGGCGATAATTAAGTTGGTTCTCCTTGGTGAGGTAAAAGGTAAACAAATCTTTACCTTCAAACGTTAATTATCTTCGTTTCATAGAAAATGATAGATACACCGGTATTGGTGGATGTTTCTTTAATGAATAACATATAATGGAAAATTAAAATAAGAGAATTCTAAGAAAAATGAGGTCCAGTACGCTTAATATATTCATTAAACACTCGTTTGTTTCTGGGTCAAAATCTTGTTTTATGTATGGGCTTAGCGCTGTATAGCCCTTGTGGCTTAGCGCTTCTTTTTGATTATAATAATAATAATAATAATAATAATATGTATGGGCTACCCGAAAGTCATGAATTAGAATTTCCCACTCGTACAAACCTGTCTGTATAAAGAACTTTAATTATAATTTATCTTCAAATCTTGTGGTTTTTGTCACCAGTTACTTCAGACTCTTATTTTGCCAAAGATTCTTCTACTTTGCTATAGAAATATCTAACATTGAGTCACACAATAGTACTATTACTTCCTGTGGCCTAGAATCTTTGGTTACTAATTTTCGTCTTACAGAAACTGTATATGTTCTGTAACGTAAAGAACTCAACAATTGGACAAAAACTGGACACTGATAATGCAAGTTGTTCGAAATATAAGATTCGTGAAATGTTGTCGTTAAAATTAAAAGATTTATTTTATTGTCTTATAGTGGAAATGTGGTTTACTGAACTACAAAATTGTAATGACACGATTGCAAACAAACTATACCGCGGGTGGGGTTAGAACCTGCGATCGCAGTTTTGTCACTCTGATTGCGGGTTCTAACCCCACCCGTGGTATGGTTATGGATTAATGATGCTTATGTTTTTATGATTTCTATAAACAAATGGCCTTATTAACTAACCTAAAAATCGAACTATCAAAATTTTCTAATATCTTTTAATCCTTTTTTAATCAAATATTGTGTAAATTTTTTAGGCACCAAACCTAATTTACAAACCTTTCCTAACCTAACTTAAACTAAAGTATCTTTTGAACTAAATAACTACTGCTGGAATTTATTTAACATGATTTAAAATAAGATATATTTTCTCGTTATACTCGGATTGATTTCCACTGAGTTAGCACACAAATATATCAATAACAACACTGCGACTAGCCAAGGACTCGAACCCATCCTGCTTTGGCCCGCCTCATGGTGAGCGAAAACACGTGATGCTCCCGCCGGATGACGTTAAAACACCTAGCTTGGCTGGGTGCGTTACTCTTGTAGGATTGCGTGATCCTGTGGGTTAGAGCATAATGTGTTTTCGCTCACAATGAGGCGGGCCAAAGTAGTATGGGTTCGAGTCCTTGGCTAGTGGCAGTGTTATTGATCTATATCACTCGTTTGTGGATACAATAATATAAAATACTGATCGTTGGGCTAGTACACCAAACAGGGAGTAGAATGAAATTAGCTCAGAAGCACCCACACCACCGTATGTCCTCAGATGATGATAAAATACCTAGCTCTGCTGGTTGCGTCGTTCTTGTAGGATTGTGCGGTCTCTGGGTTAGAGCGTCATGTGTTTTCGCTCACCATGAGGCGGGCCAAAACACCATGGGTTCGAGTCCTTGGCTAGTCGCAGTGTTATTGATCAAACACTCGTTCGTAGTTACAATAATACACACACACACACACACACACACATATATATATATATATATATATATATATATATATATATACATATATATATATACATATATATACATATATATATATATACATATATATACATATATATATATATATACATATATATACATATATATATGTCGTGCCGAATAGGCAGAACTTGCGATCTTGGCTTAAATAGCAACGCTCATCTTGCCATATAGGACAAGCGAAAATTTGTTTATGCAATAATTTCGCCAAAATCATTCTGAACCTAACGAAAAAATTATATTTCACTGTGTTTGTTTAGTATTAAATTATTGTAAACAAATCTAAAATATATTTAGTTGGGTTAGGCTAAAATAAATTGCTCTTGTTATAATAAGGTTAGGTAAGTTTTCTAAGATTCTTTTGGTGCAAAATTATAAATTTTTACATTAACATTAATGAAAAAAATGTATCTTTAAACGTATAAGAGAAAATTTCAGAAAGGACTTAATTTTAAATGAGTTCTTGCTAATTGACCAGTTTTACATATTCGGCACGACATATATATATATATATATATATATATATATATATATATATATATATATATATATATATATATATATATATATATATATATATATATATATACATGTGTGTGTGAAGGGAGAAAAAGTTAGCATATGAGAAGTTTTTACAAAGTAGAAGGTAGAAGGTTGCAAGGAGGGAAGAGTATATGGAGAAAAAGAGAGAGGTTAAGAGAGTGGTGAAGCAATGTAAAAAGAGAGCAAATGAGAGAGTGGGTGAGATGTTATCAACAAATTTTGTTGAAAATAAGAAAAAGTTTTGGAGTGAGATTAACAAGTTAAGAAAGCCTAGAGAACAAATGGATTTGTCAGTTAAAAATAGGAGAGGAGAGTTATTAAATGGAGAGTTAGAGGTATTGGGAAGATGGAGGGAATATTTTGAGGAAATGTTAAATGTTGATGAAGATAGGGAAGCTGTGATTTCGTGTATAGGGCAAGGAGGAATAACATCTTGTAGGAGTGAGGAAGAGTCAGTTGTGATTGTGGGGGAAGTTCGTGAGGCAGTAGGTGAAATGAAAAGGGGTAAGGCAGCCGGGATTGATGGGATAAAGATAGAAATGTTAAAAGCAGGTGGGAATATAGTTTTGGAGTGGTTGGTGCAATTATTTAATAAATTTATGGAAGAGGGTAAGGTACCTAGGGATTGGCAGAGAGCATGCATAGTTCCTTTGTATAAAGGCAAAGGGGGACAAAAGAGTGCAAAAATTATAGGGGGATAAGTCTGTTGAGTATACCTGGTAAAGTGTATGGTAGAGTTATTATTGAAAGAATTAAGAGTAAGACGGAGGATAGGATAGCAGATGAACAAGGAGGCTTTAGGAAAGGTAGGGGGTGTGTGGACCAGGTGTTTACAGTGAAACATATAAGTGAACAGTATTTAGATAAGGCTAAAGAGGTTTTTGTGGCATTTACGGATTTCGAAAAAGCATATGACAGGGTGGATAGGGGGGCAATGTGGCAGATGTTGCAGGTGTATGGTGTAGGAGGTAGGTTTCTGAAAGCAGTGAAGAGTTTTTACGAGGATAGTGAGGCTCAAGTTAGAGTATGTACGAAAGAGGAGGATTATTTCCCAGTAAAAGTAGGCCTTAGACAAGGATATGTGATGTCACCGTGGTTGTTTAATATATTTATAGATGGGGTTGTAAGAGAAGTAAATGCGAGGGTCTTGGCAAGAGGCGTGGAGTTAAAAGATAAAGAATCACACATAAAGTAGGAGTTGTCACAGTTGCTCTTTGCTGATGACACTATGCTGTTGGGAGATTCTGAAGAGAAGTTGCAGAGGTTGGTGGATGAATTTGGTAGGGTATGCAAAAGAAGAAAATTGAAAGTGAATACAGAAAAGCGTAAGGTTATGAGGATAACAAAAAGATTAGGTGATGAAAGATTGGATATCAGATTGGAGGGAGAGAGTACGGAGGAGGTGAATGTATTCAGATATTTGAGAGTGGACGTGTCAGCGGATGGGTCTATGAAAGATGAGGTGAATCATAGAACTGATGAGGAGACAAAGAACTTTGTCCTTGGAGGCAAATAGGGGAATGTATGAGAGTATAGTTTTACCAACGCTCTTATATGGGTGTGAAGCATGGGTGATGAATGTTGCAACGAGGAGAAGGCTGGAGACAGTGGAGATGTGATGTCTGAGGGCAATGTGTGGTGTGAATATAATGCAGAGAATTCGTAGTTTGGAAGTTAGGAGGTGGTGCGGGATTGCCAAAACTGTTGTCCAGGTTGCTGAGGAAGGGTTGTTGAGGTGGTTCGAACATGTAGAGAGAATGGAGAGAAACAGAATGACCTCAAGAGTGTATCAGTCTGTAGTGGAAGGAAGGCAGTGTAGGGGTCGGCCTAGGAAAGGTTGGAGAGAGGGGGTAAAGGAGGTTTTGTGTGCGAGGGGCTTGGGCTTCCAGCAGGCATGCGTGAGCGTGTTTGATAGGAGTGAATGGAAACAAATGGTTTTTAATACTTGACGTGCTGTTGGAGTGTGAGCAAAGTAACATTTATGAAGGGATTCAGGGAAACCGGCAGGCCGGACTTGAGTCCTGGAGATGGGAGGTACAGTGCCTGCACTCTGAAGGAGGGGTGTTAATGTTGCAGTTTAAAAACTGTAGTGTAAAGCACCCTTCTGGCAAAACAGTGATGGAGTGAATGATGGTGAAAGTTTTTCTTTTTCGGGCCACCCTGCCTTGGTGGGAATCGGCCAGAATGTTAATAATAATAATAATATTATACATATTTATATATATATATATATATATATATATATATATATATATATATATATATATATATATATATATATATATATATATATATATATATATATTATATATATATATATATATATATATATTATATATATATATATATATATATATATATATATATATATATATATATATACACACACACACACACACACACAAACACACACACAAACACACACACACACACACACAGAGGACAGCCAAGAAATGAGTGAGATACTAAAGTCCCAATATGACCAGTGTTCAACGAGCCGCTGCCCAGACAAAGGGTCGACAATCCAAATTAATTGTTTATGAACAAAACCCAATATTTGGTTATCTCAAAAATCTCGGTTATTATCCTAACACCACAAGACTCTGAAGAGGCAATTAATGACATGCCCATGCACTCTGTGCCCCAGGCACAGAGTGCATGGGCATGAAGCCCCTATCACACGAAGTCCCTATCGCGTGCTTTCAGCATTCTATGGAGAGGGAGCATGGACACAGGGGTCATCCCACACTCACTAAAAACAACAGACATAGCCCACTCCACAAAGGTGGCAGTAAAGCAAATGCAAAGAACAGACCGACCGATAGCACTAACATCCCATTTCATAAAAATCTTTGAGAGAGTTCTAAGAAACAAGATCGCCAACCACCTAGATACCCATCAGTTACACAACCCAATGGAACATGGGTTTAGAGCAGGTCGTTCCTGCCTGTCCCAGCTACTGGACCACTATAACAAGGTCCTGGAGGCTGTAGAGGATAAACAAAATACAGATGTATACACAGACTTTGCAAAAACTTACGATAACTGTGACCATGGTGTAATAGCACACAAAATGCGTGATAAAGAAATAACGGCAAAAGTTAGTATATGGATATATAACTTCCTGACAAATAGAACACAGACTAATAGTAAACAGAGTAAAGTCTCAGGCAGCCACGGTAAAAAGCTCTGTTCCACAAGGGACAGTACTCTCTCCCATTCTATTCCTCATCCTCATTTCTAACAGAAATGTAAGCCATAGCTCCGTGTCTTCCTTTGCGGATGACACCCGGATTACTAGGCAGTGACCTCCATCGAAGACACCGCGAGACTCCAAGCGGACATCAACCGGACCTTCGAATGGGACACTCAAAACAATATAAAGTTCATCGAGGAGAAATTTCAACTACTCAGATATGTAAAACTTGAGGAAATTAAAAAATGTATCAGTTTATAAGGCATTTTCTAACTATACAACAGAGCGGAAAAGTAATGTGAAGAACCTGGGAGTGATAATGTCGGAGGATCTCGCCTTCAAAGACCACAACGATGTATCTATCTCATCTGCTAGGAAAATGATAGGGTGGATAATGAGAACCTTAGGGACGCCAAGTCAATGAAGATTCTCTCCAAATAGCTTGTGCTATCTAGGCTGGAATACTGCTGTACACTAACGGCCCCCTTCAAGCCTGGCGACATTGCAGACCTGGAGAGTGTACAAAAGAACTTTCACAGCACACACAAGTACGATAAGGCACCTAAATTATTGGGAACGGTTGAAGGTTCTTGATCTGTATTCCCTCGAATGCAGGCGAAAGAGATACATGATAATATACACTTGGGAGGTCCTGGAGGGATTGGCACCAAACCTGCACACGATAATCACTCCCTATGAAAGCAAAAGACTCGGCAGGAGACGCAACATTCCCCAGATGAAAAGCAGGGGTATCACAAGTACATTGAGAGACAACACAAGTGACAGGGGCCCAAGACTGTTCAATTGCCTCCCAGCATACATAAGAGGGATTACCAATAAACCCCTGACTGTCTTCAAGAAGACACTGGAAAGGCACCTAAAGTCAGTACCTGACCAACCGGGCTGTGGTTCGTATGTCAGCTTGCGTGCGGCCAGCAGTAACAACATGGTTGATGAAACTCTGATGCACCATGAGGCCTGGTCTCAGACCAGGCCGCGGGGGCGTTGACCCCCGAAGCCCTCTTCTGGTAAACTCCATGTAAACCACCTCTAGAACTGGACTGGGGACCCTCATCCTCAGAGAAGAGAATAAATTTACTTAAGGGAAAACTCAAGGTTCTCATCTGAGCTGTTTGAATATTTTTTCTCCTACAACTCTCTATTTCTATGTGAACTTTATTAATAGAATACATTGATAGAAAACATAAACATGAATACAATGGTACAATATATCAAAGATTATGAATCTCCTCCAGTTCCTCCGAAGGCAGATGCGGGTCAAATATGCAGCATTCATTTCCCCTCTTGATGACTACGCTGAGGTGCTGGAACATGAAAGTGGCTGCCCTCGGGTCCCTGGTGGTGTCGAGGAGTCTGGAACCCAACTCTTTAAGGAAACGTGTGGCATTTTTCCCCATGATCCCAAGGTCTCTGATTCCACTGGGACAAATTGATATTGTTGGCTTATGTCGCTGTACTTGCTGATCTTGTGCTCCTCCCTGTGATCAGCAGCTCCTCCCTGTCGCCCAACACTGTGATGGATGTAGGTGTCAGCCAGCGTCGACACACAGGTATAGTCCCATGCTAAGAGCTTGCCATTCTCCCAAGGATAGATGGTTATCCCGTCAGGGTGGTTTGCTGGGTTGTGGGTATTGTTTGCTGCTAGTGATCGGGGGTGGGGCCCTCTAGGATGGGCATCCAGTGGTAGCAAAGCTTCTCATTATGATGCCCTTGACTTTATTGTGCCTTGCATGCCAGCCCTTGGTTCTGGAACAGTTAAGACCTTGTAAACCATATTGGTCAGCTTGTGTATCGCTACAGATACACGTATATTCCGTGTGAATTGGGGCAGCAAGGAAGAGGGCCACTGCAATACAGAAGGTCTTAGGGTCAAGGCGTGTTTCCATTGCCAAAATGGGAATTATTTGAAGAAAGTTCCCAGAGTGAGGTGAACTCACAGCTTGGAGAGGGGCAGTCTCCCTGTCTGATGTTACAGCCCTAAGTACGTTGGCAAGCACCTTTTCAGTGACTGTAGAACCAGTGCTGCACTAGGTTTTGGTGCTAGAGCAGCAAATCTCTCCCATTCAGTGATGGCAATGGCACAGCTAGGGTCCTGTATTCCTGCTGAGTCACTGAGGTTGTCCAGAAGAATTTGTTTTGTTAACTAGTTTGATGTTATTGAAGAGGATAGGAAAGCTGGTAGGGCAACCTGGGAGGTTTTGTTTGTTCCCAGCCCCCCCCCCCCAAGTATGACTGGAATTGAGGCTTGCAAACACTGTCCATCTTCGAGGGAAAGATTCAGTATACTCTCTAGCATGCCGAATGGGTAAAAGTTGCGATGCTGTCTTAAATAGCAACTTTCTTGCCGAATAAGGAAAGCAAAAATTTGTGTGCAATAATTTCGGAAAAAATAATTCTGAGCCTAACGAAAAAAAATACATGTCATTGCGTTTATTATAAATTATTGTTAAATTATCTAAAATATATTTAGTTGGATTAGCCTAAATTGCGTTTGTTATAGTAAGGTAAGGTTAGCTTACTAAGATTCTTTTGGTACAAAATTATTAATTTTTACATTAACATAAATGAAAAATGAGTATCTTAGAACATAGAGAAAATTTTAGAAATGACTTAATTTTATATGAGTTCTTGCTAACTGACCAATTTTACTTATTCGGCACGACATATATATATATATATATATATATATATATATATATATATATATATATATATATATATATATATATATATATATATATATATATATATATGTCGTATATATAATTTTAAAATAAGGTAAGAATCCCAGCAGCTGCTAATGATCTTATGTTGTCACAGATTCCTTCTGAAGATGAAGAATCCTCCACCTCGTATCACATTTTTATCAGAATAACGACATTTGTTCTTTCTTCATTATTATTATTCTCTTTCGTATATAAAGTTTTTTGGATATTAAACTCTTGTTAACATTCCTTATGGCTATATTTCCATTAACAAGACTTTGATTAATTTCTTATTTTTTTTCTTAGTTCACTTTCTCTTTCGTAATGTAATCAGTATTTTTGCTTTTGATTACAATTCTCATTCTTTTTTCTAGTCTGTATTTCACCTATTTTCAAGGGGTGAATTTTTCTTCTTTAGATGTTTTCTGTTGTCGGAAAAGAAATTGTGTGTTAATGTTGTAGGAGAAACAGAAAAAACAGAACTCGTGAATAAGAAAAAGAGAGAAACAGTTTTAAGAAGAGAGGAAAAAAGGGGTCAGTTTGAAGGCTAAATAGTCGTGTTCACGAAGTACTTGATGGGAAGGTGCTAATATACGGGTTAAATAATTAATAATGGGGCGAAGCTAGGTGTGAATTATGAATGTTTAACATTCCTAGATTTATTAAGGTTTTAGCAGTCACGTATTTCACCTTATTCTTGCACCTGAACTGCATCTATTGTTTACCATTATAAAATCTTTTATATTCCTCTTGGTAGCATAAAATTTTGTTTCTTTTGTGTCGATGCCGTTTTTGCCTCCTTGCTCCCGGCCTAATCTGACAGCTCTCCTCGACTTTATGCAAGTGGTTGACGCGGTGCTGCATACTTGAGGTCTGACCTGACAGACGTAGTCTACAGCTTGTAAACTTTGTTTACTTTCCTGAGGAAAATTCTTACATTTGCAAGTCATGCAAATGCAGCTGAAGTAATTCAGTTTGTTGTTCCTCTGGGTAGAATTTGGCGTGATGTCCTATTCTCTCTCTGACGCCTGGAATACTTTCTCTTTTAATAGTGTACAACCACGAATGTGCACGTGTTTACATGGGAGACTGTGACTCGTTTGAGAATACGTGTAAGTGGTAAGTGTGAACATGTGTGAGTCATAAGAATATATGTTTAACATCTGTGGGTGTGGGTACGTTTGTGTCATCACGAATCAAGCACGACACACACACATACATGTATCTTGAATCTCACCACAGTGCAGTGTGAGGTCTGGGATAAGACAGGAGCATGTAGGAAATGTTAGATTAGACTAGGAGAAAAAAGAAATAAAGAAAAAATGGGAAGAGTAAGGGACGGGATGGGAAAGAAATTGGAGTGAGAAAAAACTTCAAGTAATGGAAGCGCCAATAAACCCCAATCATCATCATGGAGATCAAGGCAGAGAGAAGCGGCTGGGTGTGTATGGCACAAGTGGAAGGGATAGCAATAAAGAATAGGAGGGGGAAGGAGCGAGGAAGAGAGAGAGTGTCTGTACGCACCTAATTGTGGTTGCTGGGGGTCGATTCGTACCTCCTGGCCCCGCCAGGTGTGTCTGTGTGTGTGTGTACACTTACCTATAGGTACTCAACTGTTTGTGGTTACTGGGGTCGAGAGTCTATGGTCCTGGCTCCTCCTCTCAGCTGTCCGGTACTACTCATTCTCCTATATGCGTAAGCTCTACCGTAACTATTCCTAAAACTGTGTACGGATCTTGCCTCTTCCACTTCTCTGTCTATCCACATCCTTAAAATTGTAAGGCTAAAGAAATATTTACACATATTTGTTTAACATATCTGTGTTTGGAACCTGCAGCTGTGCCCTCGCCTGCCTCATACCAACTTCTCAAAAAACACTCGCCTTGTCCACTGTGTCAAACCGCTAGATGTTCCAGGATGGACTTAGCATAAGATGTATATGAGTCGAGAAAAAGCTTCCTTGTTGAGGTTCCTGAAAAGCTACCCTTAAATGTGCCTGTTTCGTGTTTGCTGTGGCCATTATTGGGTTAATATGTTCCTCAGGTGAAATGTTAGGAACTAAGCTAACTCCCGACGTCATACTGCTTCAAAGGAGACTGAAGATTTTGTTCCCTGAACCTGTGCTCTGTTTCCAGTCTTCGTTGCCCTTCCCGACTTTTTTTTTTTACTTTGCGTTTGCTGTGGTTAAATTCCAATAGCCACATGTCTGACTAATGTTGCAGCTCTTCCTGTTCCATTTGAAGTCCATTGGTCAGCTCCTGTTTGTGTTCGTCCGAATAATTTTACGCCATCTGTAAATAGACATATCTCTATTTATGCTCGTATGTCGTTTACATACATAAACAAGTAGTTCAAGTACAGAGAATAGTAGAGCAATACTCGTTACTCTCGCTCATCCCGACACTTTCCCCCAGACAGTTTTATGTTTCAGCAAAACATTCCTTGATATATTGTGTTGTTTTCCCCGTTATTTCTGCTTGATCCTGTAGATTTTGTCCCCTTCTCTTGTGAGGCACTAAATTGAACACTTTCTATTTTTTTTGACTAAAAAATACACTCGTCCCACCTTTCTCTTTAATCGGGCAAACTCTGTTACTTTGTCAGAATTCTAGCAAATTTCTGAGAGAGGATATGTCATCTCCAAAAAATGTTTGACTATTGTTTATGAATAAGCTCCCTTCCAGGTGCTTAACTACTTTTCTCCAGATAACCTTATCAAAATCTAATATACTGTGCTGATCACTAGTTTAGTGCTTCATGTCTGTCTTTTATTTAAATAAGGACTTCATCTGCTCTTTTCTGGATCTCAGGAAGCTGCCCTGTGGTATAGAAGCTTGCTTCTCGCTGTCCTCGAAGTGTAGCCAAGTGTGGTACTTTAACAGTATTGGCTTTGTACATAACAGTAAGGCCGCCCACATTCCTCCTATATTGAATACTCTGCTGGAATGACAGATCTATCCAGGATTTATCCAGGCTCTGTTCTCTACTGTCAAGCAGTCACAGATGAGAGGGGGGGCAGGCAAACCAAGAAAATGGAGTATGCTCAAGGTGTGAGCATACTTGTGCCTCATACAGAATCTTCCAATCACTACTGTCAAGCAGATGCGACATACGTTGAAGAGCTGTAAGCTTCCTGGCTCCCTTGTTTGCAAGATTTACAACGTGGTTCTTCACGGTCAGTTTGGAGTCAAATTTCACCCCATTCATACTTATTACTGCACAGGCATTATCATCATGGTGTCTAGAGATCATCATTTGTGTTTTCTCATGTGCAAATGTTATCTGCCATCAGTTTCCCCAAGCTAATATAGCTCTTAGCTGGTGATTGATATAGTTTAGAGCAGCTGGCCTTTTTTTCTCTTGGATATGTAAATATCAGAGTACAGTCGTTTGCATATGCGTGGGATTCTAGGATGAGATGATGAAAGTCATTGCAGTAGACATTCCATAACAATGGAATATTGTCGTGCCTCTTTGTAAAGCTAGGAATGGATTCTGCCTCCATCCCTGCCCCTAATCCTTCTGTCCTCCAGTGTCCTCTGGCCCACATCCTTCCCTTATCCCTCATTTACTTAATCACAGAACCCATACCAGGACCCATCAACCCCCCCTTTTTCCTACACAAGCCCCATGCCCCCCTCCCTTGTACGGGCTCCACCTAGGCCATATAGCCAGCAATCTCATCCCCAAGATTAATATTCAAATACCCCTCCAAGAAACTCTGCCGAAGTTACCTACCATTGAATTGGACACGTAAACATGAGCTTTTATCCTATTTGAAAGAAAAATTAAATAGAAAAAATGATAATTGAATTCAACGCTAATTTGTACAGGTGTAATTGTAGATCATGTCGATGTTGTTGACACAGCGCATTATAGAAACTGTAGCCGTTGTTGATGATGTGGGGGGGGGAGGGTCACAGCTGGTGAGTGACAACCCAACGACTATTAAGTCACAGTATGTCTAGCCTTGAATGATCCGTCAAGATGATACGAACGCAGGTTTTTCACCACTGTAGAGATGAGGGGTAGCTGCCTGGGTGATGTCTCTTAACCTGGTTAGGTTCTTCTCCTTCAAACTCTCTCTGTAGTCGCCAGATGGCCCTAGCTGGTAGTCCAAGCTAGAAAGAGACAAAAGTTAACCACTGTTCGATAAATCACTCTTCATGATAAGTGTAAAGCATTTAAAAGAATGGTGAGGATTTAAGGACAAGATTTTTAAACATGAAAGTCAAGGCAAGATGAACCGAGTCTCAAGATTAGATAAAAGTGAAGCTTTTAACTAATATATCAAATAAAACAGGAGCAGAGGCATTTTACTTACAGATGTGTTGGGAGCTGCGAGTCAAGTGATTAACCATTTGGTCGGAGTCCCACATGTCACCTTTCAGTGTGGATAAAGGAGGGGGAGATAGCGGGAGCTAGACACTGACCTTACCTTAACAAGCAGCCTACCAATTAAACTATTGTCACCATATAGTCGCTCGCTACTCCTATCTGTTGAACTTTTCCCTCACACAGCTGCTCTCATCTTTCCACTTGAAAATCGTTACTTCACCAGCCTATGGAACGGGTTCTGCACACATGCGAAGAGCATCTAAGACGATGGACAGCCATGCCATAAACCTCTGTACATAGGTACAAGTGTCCCCTAATCTAGCATTGACTCGAACTCTAGCCACCACTCCA
This sequence comes from Cherax quadricarinatus, assembly GCF_038502225.1. Classification (NCBI taxonomy): domain Eukaryota; kingdom Metazoa; phylum Arthropoda; class Malacostraca; order Decapoda; family Parastacidae; genus Cherax; species Cherax quadricarinatus. The sequence continues at coordinate 10,024,062 of NC_091346.1, read as the reverse complement.
CAATACAAGGTATCCACCCACCTTACAATTTCCTCCCCAAACCCCTTCTTAAGAAGGATACTATTCACGCATTTCCTCCCCACAGAATCATATGCACCCTTCCAGTCTAGTGCTAATAAAGTACCCTTCTTCCCTTTCTACTGCATTCCTCTTCAAGGGTGGCCCCTTGATGTGGCGAAGAGGCTCTTTGTCTGAGGAATTAAATCTTTTGATCTCCTTAGACCAAACCTAAGTACCCCACAATCTTCCCTTCCCTATCCCATCCTTCCCATCCCCCCTTTTTCCCATTCCTCTCCCTCCCAACCCTCCCTTTTCCCCATCCCGTTTGTAGCCTCTAGGGTCCTCTCCTCTGGCAATATGGTTTTTAGGTAGGGGGGAAGTGTGCTGGAGTTCGTGCTGCATGGGATTCCTTTGGTGTGATGTAGTTTGCAGTGGAATCTAGTTTATCTGGTGGCACCCTGCTACCTTCCCAGATTTACAAGAGGTGGGGTGTGGTGTTCTGCAGGTGATGGGTGTATCTCCAGAAGCTGCCTGTCGGTTCTGGGAGGTGGCAGCCGAAAGAGGTATGCTTTATAGCAGGTTTACAACCGCCCTCTCTTTTGTCCTCCGAGGTGGCTCAGGAGATGTGAGGTTGCTATCCCAGAGCACTGGTTTACTTGCGTGAAGGGTAGGGTATGGCACGGGTTCCATGCTGCATCTGCACTGCTTGTGGTCTCGAGGTCCTCTCAGATGAAACGGGGGACTTAAGACCCTGGCATGCCTTCTAGTATCTGTCCCTTTCTTTTATCTCTTTAATTTCTTTCTTTTTCCTTTAAAATAAAAATATAGTTTTTGTAACATGATAACCCTCCTCCTCCCAGGCCCTTTTCTGTTCCCACATCCTGTTCTAATCCTGCTTCATTATTGTACCATTCTCCAGACTTTCTCATACCCTTGTACCTTCTACTGGTGATGCTTCATCACTTGCTCCAGGTGCTGAGGCACCACCAGCTTCCTCTAGTGCCTCTGCCTCTTGCATGCCTTTAACTATGCTTCTGGCTTCCCCAAATATGGTGCGATGGTTTTCGAATTACCCACCGACCTCAGGGCGGGCTGGCTGTGGAATTACTCATAAATGTCCCAGACTATTTGCTGATAACGGTTCTTCAATATCTGCTCATTCCACCCAGAAGTGACCTACGTGACACCCCCTTTCTTTATGTACCATGTTTACAAGTACGCAATGGACTAAATTCTTTTTCCTACAATCGACATCTCCAAATTTAACTTTCAAACCATAGAATTGGTAAAGCTCTTTTACAACGCATTGGCCATAATATATCCTTTCATGCTCTTCAAAGTGGTGAATGCATTGTTACAGCACAGAATGAAGAATAAGCTCGTGATCTTTCCAATTTTACTTCCATAGATAATGTTCCTATCACAGTTCACAAGCACGCTACTCGCAATTCTTGCAGTGGTACGGTAGTGCTCCCGCATACCACTGTATGCATTTATATCGTGGGCCATCGCCAAGAGGTCCATAAAGAGTTCTCTACACCGTATCAGTGTCGAAATTTCAGGCACTTTGGACACCATGCTAAATACTGCAGATCTGCGGCATTTTGCCTAGTCTGCGGTGCCACGGATCATGTCAATACATCTTGCAGTCTTTCCACCAACTTGTCTTAATTGCAATGAACCTTATCCTTTTTTTTCCCACCGATGTCAGGGCTATCTTAATGAACGAGAAATCCGTCGTCTTAAGGAGAGCAAAGGCTTTGTGCTATGGCTGTCTCTCGGCGCTACCTTCAGGGGAATCTTCCTCGTGTTCCTTATTCTCGAGTAGCTAGGAGACCTCCAACCTTGATGGTTTTTCCTACCAGGTCCTCTGGTGCCATTCCTTCCAGGGTCACCCTCGTCTCTAATTCTTTTGCGGTTTACTCTCTGAACCCCCAACCTCCTTACCTCTTCCTACCTCAACCCCTTCATCTTCTAGCCCTCTAGTTTGTCAGTCTGCGAGGCCTCGCACGCCTGCATCTGCTACGTGCCAATCACTTGCGAAGTTGAACCTGTCTCCTAAGTTCAGTTCTCTTCGTAAGGCTCCAATGCTTACAATTCCCCAGCAGTTCTCCTTTTTGGCCTCGGTGCCTAATTCTCACCCCCTTTCTAAAACTCACACAAAGATGAAAGTTCACCCCCCCTCATGTGGTCCCCTCTTCTCCTGTTCCCCCCAAACTTCTTTCCTAGTTCCCCTCCAGCCTCCTTCCTCTCCTGTTCCACCGCAGGACTTTTCTGTCCTTGTTGGCACATCTCTCCAGGTTCATACTCCCCTCCCCTCTCAGACCTCTTTTGTTCCATCTATAGCCTCCCCAATCTCTACTTGCTCTACTTCACCTGTCTCTGAAGTCAGGGTATGGGGATTTTCCTTGTCTGCTGAAACACTGATGCCATCTCCAACTATACTGCAGAGAGGATACTCTTGATGGACACCTGTGCATCTTCTTATGCCCCTTCTTATTTTTCACAACCCTCGCAGCAATCTTTTGCTTCACAGCATTCTGATTCCTCCTTGCCACATGATTTCCATTGCCTACACACTCATTGACTTCACTGACCTTACTAGCCCATGGATTTTATCGCTTTTTATTGTTAGCATACCCATCTTTGTGAATAACGACTTATTTACAATGGAATATTCGTGGCCTCGGAAGTAACCAGTGAGAGCTCCAGGTGTTGCTTTCACAGTTTTTCCCAGTATGTGTTGGGTTACAAGATCCTAAGGTTCGTTCAGCAGTTATCTGTCCCATTTTGGGCTACGTGCTGGTTCAGTCTTCTGATTCCTTTCATGATATACCAACGCGCTTCTTGTGCATGTTGGTATATCGTTTCAACAGGTCTTTGTTCGTTCACAGCTGCATTATACCGCAGCCCGTATTTAGTTGCACAGGCGGTATATAGTTTGTCTTCATATCTCTCCCCTTCCTGTGCATTCTATATCTCGGATGTTGCATTCTTGATCTGTTCTCTGCCGCCTCCCATCTTGTTAGGTGATTAAAGCTCATCATCTTTGGGGAGGGTTCCACTGTGACTCTCGTGGTGATCAGTTAGAAACTCTTCTCGCTTCTCAGCCTCTTCGTTTTAAATCCGGGTGCTCACACCTATTTTGAGTCTCACACTCAAGTCTCTCTAGCACTGATCTTTCTATCTGTTCCTCGTCATTTGCCCTTGATTATAATTGGTCTGTTCTCCCAGATTTGCACGACAGCAATCACTTTACAATTATTCTTACTACTTCTACGTATTCCCAACCGCCTAGTAGCCCCCGTTGGCAATTTGGATGAGCGAACTGGAACTTATACTCTCATCTTACCGCTTTATATGAGGACCCTTCTTTGTCCCCTATAGATGAGCTGGTGCACCAGTTTTCGACCTTAGTTTTGACTGCATCACGTTCTATTCCTCAAACCACAGGCAGGCAATCTCAGACATGCATACCGTGGTGGTCTCCTGCGTGTCCCCACGCAGTACATTTGAAACGTGCTGCATGGGACTGTTTATGATATAAGTGGACTGCAGATCGACTTTCATATATTAAGCTAGCAAGGGCAGTCGCTCGTCGCATAATACAAGACGCTAAATTCAGTTGTTGGCTACGTTTCTATGTTTCTACTGTTACCTCGACTTCCCCTGTGTGCTGTTTGGAAGAAGTTACGGAAATTGTGTGGCAAGTATTCTCCAGACCTAGCTCCAGTTTTGCGGGTGGCTGGCATTAGCATTGCGGAACCTCTTGAGGTTGCCATGGAATCTGAATCTCCCAAGGGCTTTATCTCTGTCCCTCCTTTCTCGCTTTTAAGTTGCCAGGGGGCAATCGCCCTTTGATTTCTTCTAATAGGATGGAGCCATTTAGAGTCTGTGCTTTTCGCATGTCGGTCATTGACAACTGGGCCCGATAATATTCATATCCATATACTATAGCCCCTGCCATTTTTTGTGCCTTTTCAATCTTGTTTGGACGCGAGGGGTTCTCCCTCAACAATGGAAATCTGCTATTGTAATTCCGTTTCGCAAACCAGACACTTTGGAGATTGATGTCTCTCACTATTGTCCCATTGCTTAGATCTGTGTAATCTGTAAGGTGATGGAACGATTGGTGAATAGACATCTAACATGGTATTTGGAGAATCCCAATAGTCTTTCTCCTAGCCAATATGGCTTTCAAAATGGCCACTCTTCTTTGGACCTCTTGCTCCACTTAGATACGTATGTGTGAAATGTCTTTGCTAATAAACACTTCGTCCTAGCAGTCTTTTTTGACCTCAAGAAGGCATATGACTTAACCTGGAGGCATAACATCTTAGCCCAGGCCAACTCCATACTCCTCCACAGTAATCTACCGACGTTTCTTGCTGCTTTCTTATCTGAAGGACATTTTCGTAAGGCAGCCGGGGGTAAGGCAGCCGGGATTGATGGGATAAAGATAGAAATGTTAAAAGCAGGTAGGGATATAGTTTTGGAGTGGTTGGTTCAATTATTTAATAAATTTATGGAAGAGGGCAAGGTACCTAGGGATTGGCAGAGAGCATGCATAGTTCCTTTGTATAAAAGCAAAGGGGACAAAAGAGAGTGCAAAAATTCTAGGGGGATAAGTCTGTTGAGTATACCTGGTAAAGTGTATGGTAGAGTTATTATTGAAAGAATTAAGAGTAAGACGGAGAATTTGATAGCAGATGAGCAAGGAGGCCTTAGGAAAGGTAGGGAGTGTGTAGACCTGGTGTTTACAGTGAAACATATATGTGAACAGTATTTAGATAAGGCTAAAGAGGTTTTTGTGGCATTTATGGATTTGGAAAAGGCATATGACAGGGTGGATAGGGGGGCAATGTGGCAGATGTTGCAGGTGTATGGTGTAGGAGGTAGGTTACTGAAAGCAGTGAAGAGATTTTACGAGGATAGTGAGGCTCAAGTTAGAGTATGTAGGAAAGAGGGAGATTATTTCCCAGTAAAAGTAGGCCTTAGACAAGGATGTGAGATGTCACCGTGGTTGTTTAATATATTTATAGATGGGGTTGTAAGAGAAGTAAATGCAAGGGTCTTGGCAAGAGGCGTGGAGTTAAAAGATAAAGAATCACACATAAAGTGGGAGTTGTCACAGTTGCTCTTTGCTGATGACACTGTGCTCTTGGGAGATTCTGAAGAGAAGTTGCAGAGGTTGGTGGATGAATTTGGTAGTGTATTTAAAAGAAGAAAATTAAAAGTGAATACAGGAAAGAGTAAGGTTATGAGGATAAAAAGATTAGGTGATGAAAGATTGGATATCAGATTGGAGGGAGAGAGTATGGAGAAGGTGAATGTATTCAGATATTTGGGAGTGGACGTGTCAGCGGATGAGTCTATGAAAGATGAGGTGAATCATAGAACTGATGAGGGGAAAAGGGTAAGCGATGCACTTAGGAGTCTGCAGAGACAAAGAACTTTGTCCTTGGAGGCAAAGAGGGGAATGTATGAGAGTTTAGTTTTACCAATGCTCTTATATGGGTGTGAAGCATGGGTGATGAATGTTGCAGCGAGGAGAAGGCTGGAGGCAGTAGAGATGTCATGTCTGAGGGCAATGTGTGGTGTGAATATAATGCACAGAATTCGCAGTTTGGAAGTTAGGAGGAGGTGCAGGATTACCAAAACTGTTGTCTAGAGGGCTGGCGAAGGGCTGTTGAGGTGGTTCGGACATGTAGAGAGAATGGAGTGAAACAGAATGACTTCAAGAGTGTATCAATCTGTAGCGGAAGGAAGGCGGGGTAAGGGTAGGCCTAGGAAAGGTTGGAGGGAGGGGGTAAAGGAGGTTTTGTGTGCGAGGGGCTTGGACTTCCAGCGGGCATGCGTGAGCGTGTTTGATAGGAGTGAATGGAGACAAATGGTTTTTAATACTTGACATGCTGTTGGAGTGTGAGCAAAGCAACATTTATGAAGGGATTTAGGGAAACCGGCAGGCCAGACTTGAGTCCTGGAGATGGGAAGAACAGTGCCTGCACTCTGAAGGAGGGGTGTTAATGTTGCAGTTTAAAAAGTGTAGTGTAAAGCACCCTTCTGGCAAGACAGTGATAGAGTGAATGATTGTGAAAGTTTTTCTTTTTCGGGCCACCCTGCCTTGGTGGGAATCGGCCAGTGTGTTAATAATAAAAAAAAAAATTCGTGTCCGTGTTGGCGAGTCGCTTTCCTCACACTGTTCTGGTCGAGGGGATCCCACAGGGATGTGCTTTTAATACCACCCCTTTTCATCACAGTACTACCCTTTTTCATCACATATTTGGTCGTCATTTTATGTGGATGACTTTGCTATAGCTTACACAGGCACTGACTTTCATTTGATAGTGGCCTCCCTTCAGAATGCAATTGACTGTGTTTCCCAATGGGCCACTTCTCATTGTTTTAAATTTTCTGGTACGAAAGCCAATTTCATTACCTTCACTATTCTCTTGTCCCAGATATTTCATTGTATCTACACAGTTCACATATCCCAGAATGTGATAGTCAAGTTTCTTGGCCTCCTATTTGATCGCCGGTTGACATGGAAACTTCCCATTTCCTCTTTGGAGGAAGCTTGCCATGGTCGGCTGAATCTCCTTAAATTCTTGTGTATTGTCCATTTACATTCCACCCTAGTCTTGTCCAAGCTGGATTATGGCGACCAAGTCTATTCTGTGGCTTCTCCTAAGTTAGACCCCTTTCATCATCAGGGTCTACGTGTATGCCTTAGTGCTTTTCGGTCATTCCCTGTTGATAGCCTCTATGCTGGGGCGAATTTTCCTTCCTTAGCTGATCGTCGTGATGCTCATTTCCTTCGTTTCTTTGTCCGCTCTCAAGACGTTTTTGTTCCTTCTACATAAAGTTTGGTCTCAGACGTTAATAGAAGCCTGTTATTTGTTCGGCACCCATGCTTACTCCGACAGCTTTCACTTCGTCTTCACCTTGGTCTTATCTCTAGTTGCATTCCTAGTATGTTCTTATAGTGTTTGCATTTTCCCTTCGCCCTTGGGAGGTTCTGATGATTCATGTCTGTTCTCCGTGGTGGTTGTGCCCTGGCGCTCTGATGGCTAAACCTCTCGCTTTACACACGGAGGGCCCCGGGTTCGATTCCCGGCGGGGTGAAAACATTTCGATGTGTTTCCTTACACCTATTATCATGTTCACCTAGCAGAAAATAGGTACCTGGGTGTTAGTCGACTGGTGTGGGTCGCATCCTGGGGGACAAGATTGAGAACCCCAATGGAAATAAGTTAGTCCTCGATGGCGCACTGACTTCCTAGGGTTATCCTGGGTGGCTAATCCTCCGGGGTTTAAAATCCAAAGAAAATCTTATCACTCTTATCCCCTATTACCGTGCTCGACAACTCTCCTACCTACGGCTGCTTTCTTCTCTCTTTTTCTTGCTCACTTCCGGTCGCATGGGCATGCCGTCGTTGTTTATACATATCGTTCTAAATTTTCTGACGGTGTTTTATTCGCTATGGTGTTCCCTGACGATGTTGTCCTGGGTCATTTGATATACTCGGCTAGTATTTTTACCGCCGAGTTCTATGCTGTCCTCATAGCGCCTCTTTATATTACATACACATCATTTTTGGTGTTTGTGATCATTTCAGATTCTCTCAGTGCTTTACAGGCCATTAAATAATTTGATTCCCCTCATCCATTGGTCTTTCATATTCATCTCTGGTTGCTCCAGGTGGCTAACAAAAACAAAGACGTCGTTTTCTGTTGGGTCCCTGGACACGTTGATGTGCAGGGCAATGAACAGGCGGATGCTACTGCGTGGTCAGCGGTACATGACCTTCCAGTTTCCTATCGAGGTTTTCCGTTCAGGGATTATTTTAGTCATCTCTGCCTGTCTTTGCAGCCGTTGGCAAGAACGATGGTCGAACATGCACCAAAACAAACTGTACTCTATTAAACCGCTTTTAGGTTTGTGGACATCTTACCACCATTGCCGTACTCGGGAGACTGCGCTCTCTCATCTCCGCATCTGCCATGCTCGCCTTACCCATGGGCATCTCATGGAACAACACCCTATTCCTCTGTGTGGTTTGTCGGGTCCCTATTTCGGTTCTTCATTTTCTTGCGGATTGTCTGGTTTACCAGTGAGCTTGCAGGATTTACCTCCGACTCTGCCGCCCTACTTCTCTACTTTATTTTCCCTTCTTCACTTTTTAATTTTTTGTCAGCAACTGCTTTACTATACAAACTTTGATGCATAGCTCCTAGCATCCCTTCCAGCCCTTGTCTACCCTTACCTCTGATCCCCTCTCCACCTAGCTGTTTATAGCCCCGACACTATTTTCTGCCCAGCAGCGGTGCATGACCCTTGTCAGTTTAGTATTTTATTATTTAATTATAATCTACAAACTTTCTCCTCGGTAGTTACGTCAAACGCTATACTATCCCATTCCTTGAGATTACGACGAATCCTCATTCAAACTTCGGACACAGCTCTCTCATCCACTACCGTATTCTCACAATACTTCTCATTCCATCCTTCCACGAAAACCCTTATCGAGTCAGTCATTTTCAAAACCTCCTATTTCCTGTAGCCCAACATAATACAATGCTCTCATAGGCATGAAATAGCAGTCACCTGTGTCACCTGTCTCTGCTGCTGCTGAGCATGTAAGACACAAACAGATGGTTTGTCTCCCATAATACCACCTCCAACGCCGCATTTACATGCACTGTATCATACTACTCATTATAGAAACCCTGTATCAAAAGCTTCAAACTTTCTATTTCATTTATACAGTACACTCCCTGAGCCTCCCCTTCCTTGTAGCATTAGCGCCATCTATGCTCATAATATTTTAATAAATTTTATCTCATAGTATTGAACCTCTTAACATCCCTTCTTAAAACTTTGGAATCGAGGGTTTTGCCTCCTCATCCCACCAACACACTATACCTCCCCCCCTCACACTCCCCCATGTTTATTTACCTCCCACCAACCTTCAAACCTCACTTTTGCTTCTTCCTTTCCTGAAACCCTAGTATTCCATTTTCTTGAAACCTCTGCGACGCCCTGTCAATGCATCCCATCCCATATCCGTGAGAATAGTCAGATAACCAGAAAAAGCAGCTGTTATAATGCATATTGAACTCACAATTAACAAATTTCTTGCCATCTGGAACCATAATTCCTCCTCAGATACGTATTGGCATATATATCCTTCAAGTTCACATTACACAACACTTCACTCAAAATAGATTAATAATGTCCCGCTTCTCCTGGGGTTGCTCTCTGTTATCCTGACCATGATCTAATAAAATACTAACTTCTCTTTAATAAAATTGTTTTAAACCTTCACATACCCATCTGGTGGCGCATACATACACATGAGAGAGACAGGACCATTCTGCTTCACTCCAGCTACACGCAAAATGCAGTCATCTACACCGTTTTCAAAATGACGACACCAACCTTTCACCTGGAGTGTACCTGGAAAGGGTTTCGGGGGTCAACGCCCCCCGCGGCCCGATCTGTGACCAGACCTCGTGGTTGATCAGGGTCTGATCAACCAGGCTGTTACCGCTGGCAACACGCAGACTGACATTCGAACAACAGCCCGGCTGATCAGGTACTGACTCTAGGTGCCTGTCCAATGAATACTTGAAGACAGCCACCTTATGTATGCTGGAAGGCATACATAAGGGATATTGGGCCCCTGACACTTATTGTGTTGTCTCTTAACGTACTTGCAGCGTAAACGTACAGTAGGAAACACATTACCTATATTATGCACAAGATTACGAAATCTTAAGGATGCACATCATCACTAGATATTGTGCATTCTTAACATTATGCTCTCACAAAAACACGACATCAACCTTATCCTTGCGAAGCATCCTCGCAAACCATTTTCTCTTTGCCGCCACACAAACCTGTTAACGTTGAGAGTCATTAACCTGAGGCCTACAGTATCGACCCTTTTGCCTTGTCATTATAACCCTTTTGCGTGTGCTGCTGCTTGTTACAAGTTCTGGTGTCTTGGACCCAATGACGATAAACGGTTTTACCCTCGCACCCCCTAATCTTGTGGCAATCTATGCCCATGATTTTTTACCAGGCTTGCTTTGTGTTGGTGTTAACACAGAATCCGATGCTGCTGCCATTTCCAGGTAGGTGAATTCTCCACCTTACACATTTAAATCAAGGTTGCCTATGCACCTCCATTTCTCTCACAGACTTCTCCCCACCATAGTTTCAACAACCAGCAGAGGTGTGATGGAATTTTCCATGAACTGCAGCCTCTTCACACACCTGACCCCTAGGCCCTTTTTCAATCACAGAAGACACCCCTTGTTACTTTATTTAGCTCTTCATCCAGTACAGCATCCCTTGAGTCTGTGTGTATATTTTGTTGCAGTGGCTAACACATTCCATGGATGAGGATCTAAATTGGCATTTACAATAGATACTTGAGGATTTCTCAGTACTTGTCATGTACGTAAGGAATAACGACAACATACACACAACAGAGATGTGTGTGTCACTAACAAAAATCTTTAACACATCCATTGAAACGGGGCAACTCCTGAGGTATGGAAGACGGCAAATGTAATAAAAATTGTTAAGAAAGGAGACAGACATGAAGCATTAAACTACAGACCTGTCACTGACGTGTACAGTATATAAAGTCATGGAGAAGAGTGTCAGTAGGAGAGTGGTGGAGTACCTAGAAAGATACAAGCTTATATACAACAACCAGCACGGTTTCAGGGAAGGAAAACCCTGTGTCACAAACCTGCCAGAATTTTATGACAAGGTATTGGAAGTAAGACAGGAGAGAGAGGGGCGGATAGATTGCATTTTCTTGGACTGCAAGAAGTCCCTCGGTGCAGTTCCTCAGAAGACGTTAATGCAGAAGCTAGAGGATCAGGCATGCATAACAATACAATACAAATCCCGCCACATGCAATGGCAAATCTCTTTCGTTGTTCACTATATGTGGAAGGATTTGATAAAATAACTTTGAAAACAAGCCTGGTGCCCATACTTATACGGGGTCAGACTCCGTGGTAAAGTACCGTGGACTCTGCTGAGGAGTTTGCAGGTTAGTCTTCATATATATATATATATATATATATATATATATATATATATATATATATATATATATATATATATATATATATATATATATATATATATATATATATGCAAAACAACCACTCTGAAAAAAACAGAGAAATTCCAAGCGCTTTCGTGACTACTCACATGATAATGTGAGTAGTCACGAAAGCGCTTGGAATTTCTCTATTTTTTCAGAGTGGTTGTTTTGCATATTCTGAAATCACCTGTTTACTGTGATCTTATTGCATATATATATATATATATATATATATATATATATATATATATATATATATATATATATATATATATATATATATATATATATATATATATATGTCGTGCCGAATATGTAAAATTGGTCAATTAGCAAGAACTTATTTAAAATTAAGTCCTTTTTAAAATTTTCTCTTATCCGTTTAAAAATATATTTATTTCATTAATGTTAATGTAAAAAAATTTAATTTCGCACCAAAAGAATCTTAGAAAACTTACCTAACCTTATTATAACAAGAACAATTTATTTTAGCCTAACCCAACTAAATATATTTTAGATTTGTTTACAATAATTTAATACCAAACAAACACAGTGAAATATATTTTTATCGTTAGGTTCAGAATGATTTTGGCGAAATTATTCCATACACAAATTTTCACTTGTCCTATATGGCAAGATGAGCGTTGCTATTTAAGCCAAGATCGCAAGTCTTGCCTATTCGGCACGACATATATATATATATATATATATATATATATATATATATATATATATATATATATATATATATATATATATATATATATATATATATATATATATATATATCGTGCCGAATAGGCAGAATTTGCGATCTTGGCTTAAATAGCAATACTCATCTTGACATATAGGACAAGTGAAAATCTATGTATGCAATAATTTCGCCAAAATCATTCTGAACCTAACGAAAAAAAATATAGTGTGATAAAGTTGGTAGAATTACCGACAATATGTAAAGTAAAAGGACACAAGTGCAACTAATGTGACATTTTATTGTGGCAACGTTTCGCTCTCCAGGAGCTTTATCAAGCCATTACAAACAATACATGGACACAGAGGGTATATATAGGCTCAGAGTGAGGTGCAATACTAGTGGTAGTAGTAGTAGTAGTAGTAGTAATAGTGACGAAAGTTGTAGTAGTAATACAATATGGTAGAGCAATTAATTCGTACATGAGTAAAATGATATAAAAGCTATTACTTGGGTAACATAAAATTAAGTTGGACAAATATAGACTGGATAGAGACAGCCTGTTTCAGTGTTCACTCTGTAATGTGCTTTGTGTAGTATAACAGGAGAGACTATGTGATGGCAGGGTTTACTGTTTTCAGGAGGATTCTTGCTAAGACTTCAGAGATGGTGAAGCTGCCTTTGTTTTGTTTAATTGTATTCGAAACAGCGATCAGTACTGATTCGAGGCACTGGCGTCTGCGGAAATTAGTTTCTTTGATCACTAATTGGGCGTCCCTGAATTTCATGTGATGATTGCTGGAATTTCGGTGTTGTACACAGGCGTTGTTCAAGTTATCGTTCCTATATTCGTAAATGTGTTCATTGAGGCGGGTGTCGAGGTTTCTTGCTGTTTCACCTACATAAATCTTGTCACAGCCTCCACAGGGTATAGTGTAAACCCCTGCGTTGACTGGTTCGTGGTGCTTGGATTTTGTTCTGGTTAGATCCTTTATCGAAGTGCTGGAAGCGATGGCGACTCTGGTGTTAGCTTGTGAAAGTACTTTAGAAACGTTCAGTGCAACCTGGCTGTTGGGAAGAATTATAACTTTGTTGGGAGTGGTGTTGATGCGTGGAGAATTAATGATCTGAAGAGCTCTTTTCTTGCATTCTTTGATGAAAAAGGAAGGAAAATGTAACTCGGTGAATGTTTGGTGAATGTATGTACATTCCTCGTCAAGAAACTGAGGACTACAAATACGGTATGCTCTTAGGAAAAACCCGATGATGATGCCTCTTTTGGTCTTGGTGTCTTGACTGGAATAGAAGTATGTGAGATCATTTTTATTGGTGGGTTTCCGATAAACTGTGTTTGTTTAGTACTAAATTATTGTAAAATCTAAAATATTTTTAGCTGAGTTCGGCTAAAATAAATTGTTCTTGTTATAATAAGGTTCTTGTTATAATAAGGTTAGGTAAGTTTTATAAGGTTATTTTGGAGTAAAATAAAAAAGAATTACATTAACATTAATGAAAAAAAATATATCTTTAAACGTATAAGAGAAAATTGTAGAAAGGACTTAATTTTAAATGAGTTCTTGCTAATTGACGAGATTTACATATTCGGCACAAACACACACACACACACACACACACACACACACACACACACACACACACACACACACACACACACACACACACACACATATATATATATATATATATATATATATATATATATATATATATATATATATATATAAAGAAGGAACACTGAACAGGCCTAGTGACCCATGTGGAGCAGGTCCATGTCTCATCCCCCCCGGATAAGACCAATGACCCACCACCCGGGATTAGCCCAATGACCCACCCAGTCTGGTCACCCCAACTCAAGGAAGAAGCACGGCACCAGACTCAGCAGCACAAGCTAGTCAGGTCCAACTCACACCCACTCATGTATTTATATATCCTATTTTTAAAACTACACAACGTTTTAGCCTGAATAACTGTATTCGGGAGTTTGTTCCACTCATTTACAACTCTATTACCAAACCAGTGCTTTCCTATATCCTTCCTGAATCTAAATTTTTCCAAATTGAAACCATTGCTGCGAGTCCTGTCTTGGCTGGAAATTTTCAGCATGCTATTTACATCCCCTTTATTTATTCCTGTTTTCCATTTATACACCTCGATCATGTCCCCCCTAATTCTACGCCTTTCGAGAGAGTGCAGATTCAGGGCCCTCAGTCTATCCTCATAGGGAAGATTTCTGATACATGGGATCATCTTTGTCATCCTCCTCTGTACGTTTTCCAGAGCATTTATATCCATTCTGTAATACAGTGACCAGAACTGAGCAGCATAGTCTAAATGAGGCCTAACCAAGGATACATAGAGTTGAAGAACAGCCTGAGGACTTCTGTTATTTATACTTCTAGATATGAATCCAAGAATTCTGTTAGCTTTATTGCGAACACTAATGCACTGTTGTCTTGGTTCTAGATTACTGCTAACCAGAACTCCTAAATCCTTTTCGCAATCAGTAGTATTAGGATCTACATTATTTAGTTTATATGTGGCATGGTTATTTAACTGCCCAATAATTAGAACTTTGAGTTTGTCAATATTTAACTGCATCTGCCACTTCTCCGACCATTGCATCAGTCTATTCAAATCATCCTGGACTGCTCTAGTGTCCTCATTAGAATGAATTGGACGGCCTATTTTGGTGTCATCAGCAAATTTGCTTATGTTGCTATTTATTCCCTCATCTATGTCGTTTATGTAAACTGTGAACAACAACGGGACCAACACTGACCCCTGAGAAACACCGCTTGTGACGTGCCCCCATTCCGATTTCTCCCCATTTATGCAAACTCTCTGCTGTCTATTTGTCAGCCATGCCTCTACCCAGGAAAAATTTTCTCCTATTCCGTGTGCCTTAAGTTTTCTCAATAGCCTCTGG